>NW_022280034.1:7645174-7676366 GCF_004355925.1 Anarrhichthys ocellatus
AAATTAATATGATGCATCCAGTGTGTCTGGTTTTAGAGGTTAAGGACTATCCTTTGTGGTTTGGACAATGTAGCACTAGTTTGTATACAATGGTGGAACATTATTTTTTGTTTTCTATTTCCAGGTGAAGCCTTGAGGTGCAACTGTGGAGGCACCGCAAGATGTTCACAGCGTGTTGAGACCTGTTCCGGAAATAATCCAGTCTGTGCCAGCATCATCCTTCAAGCTGGATCCAGTAAGTACAGACTGCTCCCTCAGTGTGGTGTTCAGCTAAAAAACAAAGAGGAAAAAAAATCCTTATGTGGATCAGTTTAGAGTCGTCTCATAATCCATCCTGTCTTTATTTCATGTTTTCACAGATGTCAGCTATTTCAAGCGTTGCATGAAGGAAAATGACTGCAGGCTGCTGCTTATTTCACATTCTGCATCTGGCTTTTGCTGCAGCACTGATCTTTGCAACTGATGAATGGACAATAATCAAGCAACACATCTCCCAGTATTAGTAATACTGTCATGTGTTTTGTACTTTTCCACATTGTCATAATAAAGATCAAGATCATCAGTTGTAACTTTTGTCCTTTTTAAAACATTTTCTAATGGTAATTGTACGGTGGGCAAACAACATGTTCCTGAATTTAAATGTCATTGTTCGAACATATTTATAACATCCCAAGTTAATCCTTCTCAAAATTTTCTATTTTACTCAAATATAATCAGTGGTGGAAGAAGTACTCAGTTCTTCAACATAAAAGTGACAATACCACAGTAGAAATACTCTGTTAAATCAAATATATACTTAAAGTACACATTGTGCAGGATGGCCCATGCCAGAATTATGTATATATATGATGTCCCTGGATTCAAATACATCCAACAACAAAAAAGTACACTGCTTAACGTTTTTTTTTAACAGTGAGTTGGCTTCTTGTGGCTCAACTTTCGAGGCCCACTATCCGGCCATTTGATTGGTTGTCAGATTGTATCACATGACTGAAGAAACCAGGAAGTGTTTTGGTTACACAAGGCGGAAGCGTATTTTTTACCGAACCTGAAAGTGTTTTAGTTCTTAGCAGAAAACATTGTTAACGTGGAGCAACACGGTTATTACTCACTATCCACAGGGCGAAGTGGATATTGTTTTTCATTGTTGGTAAGAACGCCACCGTGTTATTCGTTTCCTTTTAGTATTTTCTCGTGTTAGCTTAGGTTAGCATTGCTCCTCGTCTCATCGCTATGAGCTTTAGCCTCGCAGCTAACTTGCAGTTGTTTTTATCTGGTTATTCGGTCAAAGTTTACACCAGCAGGTTAATCAGCTTGTTAGGAGGTTGTTATTGTTGTCTTCTGAACTCAAATACAGATATATTATCGAGATGTTGCTTATTAAAATACAAATTCTATAATATGGCGAGACAATATACTAAAAGCTCTGTGTGTCGAGGTGACAGGTGACACCGACACTGTCCTAACAAGTGACATATTTCAATTTATATAATGAAATTAAAATGTATGGGGCAGTAACCAACGATTTATTATTTGATTTTCCAAGTGACACCTTCAGACATCATTGCAAAACCCCCCCAAATGTACCTATTTTCAGTTTACATATTAGAAGATGGACCTAATGTTTTGCATTTCTTGAGAAACATCTGGAATAAATCAGTTGGCAATTCAATTTCTGTTCATTTTTCCGTTAACTGATCTTTAAGTTATAAAAATACAATACGACATTATTTATTCTAAAATGACAAATGAGCTTCTCCTTGATAAACTGTTCGTCAAACAAAATAACACAAAAAGTATTTATCAAATTATTAGATAATGAAAATAACTTCCATTATTCTGTTTTGTATCGGGGTTCTCATAGTTTTCCATGTTTTTATTTCTCCAGGTAGACGGGCTCGCTCCACTCCTTCCCATCCGATTCGGTTCTTCCCCGCTGGGAGTTTGGCTTCTGTCCTCGCTCACCATCAGTGCCTGTGTTCCCTGACTCCAGATTCGTCTTTACCCTTGTTGACCTGTAGTTTCAGCCCATCTCGTCCATAACAACCTCTGTCTCTGTCAATGGCTGGGCGCGGTGGCGGATCAACCAGGCCAAATGGAGCCACGGCAGCAAACAAAATCTGCCAATTCAAACTGGTGCTGCTGGGGGAGTCGGCAGTGGGCAAGTCCAGCTTAGTGCTGCGCTTTGTCAAAGGCCAGTTTCATGAATTCCAGGAGAGTACCATTGGAGGTAGGAGACAAAAACACTTTACGGTCCAATACCCAGCCCCCGTGTAGGTGTCGTTCACTAAATACAGCATTGGAGATCCTTTACTTGCTGCATACATGCACGTGATCTTTCAGGAGGATGGAAATATATACGTGGTCCTAAAACGCTAAATAATTCCGCTGATCTTTATTACTTACTTTCCTCAGCGGCCTTCCTCACTCAGACCGTCTGTCTGGACGACACCACTGTGAAGTTTGAGATCTGGGACACGGCCGGTCAAGAGCGCTACCACAGCCTGGCTCCAATGTACTACCGAGGTGCTCAGGCGGCCATCGTGGTCTATGACATCACCAACACAGTAGGTTTCACCTGCAGGGAAACAATGGGGGACGGAGTCTTATCAGCCGGGAGCAATGGGATGAACTCCGATGGGCTGTAGTTTTGTTAAATGTTATATCTTATAGAGCTGTATTGGGTTTGTTTGGCGGCAGAGTAGAGTACACTCTCCAATTGTTGGTCATTTAAGTCTAAAATTAGACCTGTTGGTGTTCAGACTTGTGGGTGTTTTGACGTCGCACACAAGTGTACTGCTATGACCCACCTGGGTTAAATATAGTTGTCATGTAACTACACCGGGTGAGAGCAATATTAATAAAGTTTCTCGCTCTATTAGGATACTTTTGCACGAGCAAAGAACTGGGTGAAGGAGCTGCAAAGACAAGCTAGTCCCAACATCGTGATTGCTCTGGCTGGAAACAAGGCAGACATCGCAAACAAGAGAGCTATAGACCTTCAGGTATGAAGATGCAGAAACATAAATCATTTCAGATATTCACAGCCTTATCCTATTTATAATTTAATACAATTGTATTAAACTTATCAGTACTGTAAATGTTTTGTAGTATCCTTAATATCTAAATTACGTTCTTAGGAGGCACAAACATACGCTGATGACAACAGTCTACTCTTCATGGAGACATCAGCCAAGACTGCGATGAACGTCAATGAAATTTTCATGGCTATTGGTAAGTGCTTCATGCCGCTGAGTCAAATGCCCCTTTCAACTGCTCCCACAGATGGCAAGACTTAAGTTTACCGCCCACTTATTTCTGCAGAAAAGTTAAATTGCTCACTAGTTTCCAGACAAGAGAACCGACACAGCTTGAAGGTGAACTGAACTGAATAGGAAAAGATTTCCACTTGACCTAATGACTTGTGCACACAAATGAACATCAATATTGTTTACCGTTAATGTTGAAGCACATTTAAGGGGACGTCAGCGATAACACAACTTTGCTTACAGGCAAAAGCGGACTAATGTCCACATTGCTTCATCCAAAAACAAAAGAAACAACATCCAGCTGCCTCGCTCAGATTAGATCGAAAAGAGCTGCTTGTTTCTAAGAGATGTTGGGTGCAGAGATCAATAAATGAAAAGGTTGTAAGTGTGAAGCTGAGAGTTTATTTTTAATGCTAAGCATGGTGAACAAACGGCATTAATGGGAAGGAATAAATTCAGTATTTGTCGACACTAAAATGGCAAAAACACAGCTGCTAGCCCGCTGCTAACACACTTTTTCCCCTTAGTGACCAGTGTCAATAAATAGATTAGTGTAACCTTTGTTTTGTATGTTGCAACTCTGAACCTTTTTAAACTTATTCAAACACCTGTGATTCTGTCCCTGCAGCAAAGAAGCTACCGAAGAGCGATCCTCAGGGTGGAGCTGGACAAGCGGGGCGGACCAGGACAGGAGTGGATCTACAAGAAACTGCTCCTCCGAGCCGCAGCAGCCAGTGCTGCGGCGGCGGTGGCGGCGGCGGCAATTAGCAAGTACAAAACAATGAACTTAGTAAGCGAGCCCTGAACATCGTTTTAAGGACGGCACGTAGCTAAAAACCCAGAGTGGCAGGAGAGGGCAGAGCCATTCGCCACCTCTGCACTTAAACTGAGATTACAGATGCGATTATCTGGATCCTCTTTGATTAAAGGAACTTCTTCTTCTTCTTCTTCTTCTTTTTTTTTTTTTAACAATCATAAGCTAGAGGGAACAACCAAGATCCCTCACTATTCTCTTTCTTTCCCCTGTGTATCTATCTATCTATCTATCTATCTACCTCCCTCCCTGTTCATCTTCAGCCTCCGTCTCCGTTGATTGAATTCTGTCTTAAATGATTTATTTTGATGGGTGATGGTAAGGTTGTTTCGCCATTTTCCCTATTTGTCTGAGTGTGTGTCTATGTATGTGTGTGTATGTATATAGTATATACACACACATGTACTGTATATTTGCAGTTTACTTTTCTACTCTTGTCATTTCCCTCTACATTGATCATCATCATGAAAGATACAAATACCCAACTACTAATGCTGAAATTGCAAACGACAGTTACAAGTTACGAGTTATTCTTCAAGGCTTTTGTCTCATTGCGGTTTAGAGAACAGCACTTTGTTGTTGTTGGGGACCTGGACATGACACAGCTATGAGGACAGATCTACTTTGCTTATTGAAGCAGGTTGTAATTTAATAGGCTACACATCTGAAGATGTTTATGAACTGTGCAACAAATGCAGTTGTTTGCATTCATTGTGTATTGATACCTGTAACACCAGAGAGTTGTTAGCCTTTTTTAAAAGAAATGTTAAAATATCTTGTAAATCTAAAAAAAAAAGAAAGAAAAAAAGTAATAAATAATGTGCAAGAATGATTTTGTTTTGAGTTGTTTTGCAGTGGAATGGTTTGGCATTGCATGATTATTTATGTTTGGGTTAGTGCAGGTGGGATGAAAGTACAGCCTCCCTAAATAGGGTTTTTAGATGCGTAAGATACGTCATCGGCCCAAATACAAGACGTTATTTTTTTGTGAAAATGCTTTTAATGCAAATTTTAATTTGGATTCTAAATTGGAATCAGACGTACCATGTTTATTTTATCAAGATTATTTTTATAGATTTATTTTTATGGATTTCCTTATTTTGTTTTTATTACAGCTTGATGATACACCTGCCTTACTGAAAGGTGTTCTCATCGTCTGTAAACAGGTGTTGCAATAAGGTGATTCTGGCTCATAGAGGCATTACAAGCTACTTTAATATATATTGTTTTGCTAAATACATGTTTAATTCTATATACATGTTCATGTTTTGCAGTTAAGACATGTCTCTCCCTGCCTTCTCCTCAAGGCTAGTCTTCAGCTCGATTTAGAACAAAATAAATGTTGTAGGTTGACGATATATTTATTTTTTAGGATTAAAGCACGGATGTGCAGCAAATACATTTTTGTTTGTTCGTAAAGCTATGTTAATTCCATATTCATCTCTTAGTCACAGTTTAGATCCTTAATCCTGTTACTAATAAATGTAAGCATCATATTTTTGGCCTGTTGTCTACAATGCAAAAACAGTTTAAAAATGTACTGAAAGACTTGAAACAATCAGCACAAACGGCATCAGTAAATATTTCCCACCACTAGATGGCAGCAGAACCCTTTAATCTAGATTCACTGGTCACAAATGGATCCATTTGAAGGCATGTGTTATTCATTTACATGCGGTCAGTATTTCCTAATTAAAGGAAATTTAAAAGAAAACATTTAATTGATGTAAAAATAATTGGCAACTATAATGAATGATAATGGATTCAAAATCACGTTCAGTCAAAAATTTCAATTCGATAGCTTCATGAAATTTAGCATGTGTATGCATACACACACGTGTGTGAAAGTGGACAGTGTGTGGATTGACAATGCAAATAGCCATTACTGGCAAAGTGAGAACAAAGAGGATCAGAGGATCAGCATGATGGTAGTGGTGCGCTCACCTGATTATCCCACAGCTAATGTTAAAGCAGGGTTTCTCTGGGTTAATGCAGCACTTCACTCTGTTGTGATGCACTCTTAAATAGAGCTCTCTTTCAGGTCTTAAGTCTATTAGCTAAAGAAACTGTAGAATAACTTGAATGACATCCGTGCAAAGGAGGTGTTCAGAGTCTAAAGGATTTAGAAAAGTATTTGTTGCAGATGCCTGAGCGTTTGGGAATGTAGAGTACAATATGAAATAGTGAAAATCCTCTCAACATACGCTCACTCTGCTAAGTTTATTTGGTATTATTGAAACTGTTTTAGAGAGTTGTTGATTCAACTTAATGGTCATTTTGGAAGCTCTCGTTTGTGGCCTAACCAGCCCGATCTTGACTATTTAGTACAATAAATTAATGGTCAGTAACAGTGGAGAGACATGATCTCAATCACTGTATTTTGGAGACAGTATCTAAGTTTCCATCCAAATGGAGCACACATTTAAAATGTATTTACAGTATGTCTGCAAAATAAAATGTGTGTTTCTGTCTACTACTGTTTTGTGAATGTTAGAAGTTGGTTGTATTGAGATAAACCTTTGGGAACATAAATGTTCCAGTAGGTTGCCATTAAAGCATCGCAGAAGAAGAAAAAACAAAATGACGCAATTCAGTGCCAGTTAAACCTCAATTGGTCTGATCCTTCATGTTAAAGAAAACTACGACTATGTAAAGATTTTTGTACCCGAAAATGGCGAAAACTGTCCATTAGGCTGACAGCCCTATTATTGTGGTTTTGATGCCTCAAACACAACATTAAATCCACTTTTAAATCCATTTGAACACACACACATATATACAGGCGCACACTCGCTTCAGAGACAGGCAGCGTCTCTGCCAAAAGCAGGCTGCCGCTCTGTTCACAGTAAATGATTTCTCATTTGTTGAGCTGTCAATCAAGATGTGTTCTGTCAAAAGAGAAACTCATTTCTTACTTGGCCTCTGTGAATCATAATGGTGTGAGCGCTGGACTGAAATTGACTGCGTTTAGTGGAGGAGATTTGCAGACTAAAGGAAATGTGCCCTGAAAAACAGATGCAACCTTTTACGTGTTCACATTATTTGTTGTTTCTTTTTTTTCATTCGCGGAAGAACTGAAACAGAAAATGAAGCTTTAGCATGTTGCGGTTGTATCAGCAATGAGGATTTATAGCTTCGCTTTAGTACCGTGATGTTATGTGTTTTTTTTATAGCCGTTCAAAAAGACAGAAAACAGTCAAACAATTCCAAAATGCTCACTGATAGATTCCTTCTATCTTCCTGGACAGAAAGAAACATCATTAAATACCAAGGGCACAGGGACGCGGTATCTGGATTGCATTCTGTGGTTTGAGATTTCCGCTGATAGCAGGCCCAATGTGTAATGTGGTGCAATAATTGTCTCTTATCTAAAATGAAACATCTCACTGTGTTGCCACCGGATAGGATGCTGGTGAGGAAGTGGAACCAGAATAAAGCACAATAAACAGTATAATGGATAGTGATACTTTTAAATGTCTTGCATTATGTCGCATTGTATTTGCCAAAGCTCTGTTTTACTGAGCATCCACACTGTCTCAGTAGTTCACTGACACATTGATTACGGATTACTGAAACCCAATTAGCTTGTTCAGTGGCATTCTGAAGACGGGCCGTGTTTTCTTGGTTCCTGATACAAAGGATTGAAATATTAAAGTAAGAGTTTGACATTTTGGGAAATGCGCCTGTTCGCTTTCTAAATAAGAAGATCAACTCTCATATCTGAACGGTACAGCCAGCAGGCGGGTAACTTAGCTTAGCTTTGCTTAGCCTAGCTTATCATAAAGGCTAGAAATAGGGGGAAAGAGCCAGCCTGATAACCAGCTCTGAAGTTCTCTAGATTCGTTTTTATGCATACATTTTTGTAAAAATCAATCAAATTTGTCACATTTTTTTGGACAAATTTAGGCTAGCAGTTTCCAGTCTTTATGCTACGCTAACTGGCTGCTATCTGTAGCTTCATATTTACCATGCAGATATAGAGTGCATGTTTGCACTTCCGGTTCCCTTGTCTAGAAGTCAATGGTGTTTTGGGTTAACCCGAATTTTAGGGTTTTGTTCTACGACATACATTACATCAGTAAATCCCCTCGTGTAAATTTAGTGTCATAAAAAGTTTGTTGCTAATAAATGACTAAATAAGACTACAAAACATCATCACGCTGACTAGTTCAGCTTTAAAGCCTTGTGTATTTTGCGAGTCGTTTAGCTGGTTTAACTTCAACAATCATACAATCAAACATGTAAGTACCATGAATGTGTTTGCCATGAAGCTTATTTTCTGCAATAATCCAAAATAAAATGTCAAAATCCCATTGACTTTTTGTCGAAGGAACCAGTGCGATGCTAACTTCCAGGGTTGGCCTGTAACAATATGTCACCCCAACAGTCTTTATGCAACACTTGACTTCCATTAAGACTGAGAGGAAACTATTTTATTTTGAGCAGGTATTAAAAAGTATCAAACCTCACAATCTTCCCAAATGTCACATTTGCATATAGTTATTTTTGTGGGGAGATTTGCTGCCTCACACTCTTCTTAGAGTAACATATACTGTGTATATGGGCTATATTGTAGGACTTTGTTATTGAAGTCGATTCAGGATTTCATCTCACGACAAGATAATACAAAAAAATACACCTCCAATGTTTCCATGACTCACCTGGATGTTGAATAGCCTTCAGACTTTGAGAAAGTGACTCACAAAACTTTTTTTTTTAAGTATTTGAAGGACTCCAGCAGTGAATTCAAGTCGTCTTTCAACCTCTCATCGTCTTTTCTTTGGAACCTTTTCTTCAAGGAATCATCGTTTTCTGGAGCATCTTTTTAATCCAGTGGACTTCATCAAGGCCAGAGATGGACGACTGTGTGCACTCAGCACATCTTACCCAGAGTGCATTGTGATCTTTCATCATTTTCACCAACCACTTTTCTGAGAAGCTTTCATCATCATTCCTTCCTAATTGTTAGATCTGCCTAAAAGTAATTGTGTTGTTTTTTTTAAATGCTACCTCAGACTTTCCCCCCCTCGCTCTGAAAATGTTCACGAATGATGTCGGTTTGGTTGCTCAGTGTCCAACAAACGGGAAGTAAAAACATGTTAAAGGAACTCTGGGAGGGACACATTGCATGTCTGGGTTTGATGACTTCATAGAGGTTTTTCAAGTAAAAGAGAAGGTCAGGCAAAGTAATAAAATAAATAATTACAATCTCAAACTATTTTAATTAATGTCTTTGGAAGTAGTATCATTTAAATGTACATAGGATATTATCCAATCAGTGGGACATTGCACTCTTTTTTCCTCCTAAAATGACAGACGAAGCAACTGTAGAAAGCCCAGCCCCCCAAAGGAAGAGAAATAGTTGACAGCAAAGAATAATCCTCCACATTAAGACGGAAGACGTTTGACTTTGAAGAAGGACAGAATCATTTAGAAATGTCCATTTCATTTCCTGTCATTTGTCACGTTGCGAAAGGATTCATTTTTTCTGTCTTCCCTTAAATTTACAGACGGCTTATACGACTCGATAATGTGATGGCCATTCAATAAAGACCATGAAATCACTTATGTGGTTTTTAGAAATAAATGACCGAAATGCTACATGCTTCAATAGCATGTGAGTCACACTGAGTCAGACGTTGATTATTGCACTCTTCACTGTGTTCAAAGCTGTGAGCTGCAGTCATTATCTGGCTCACAATGGTACTATATTGTTCCTATATTGTACCCTTCAAAGTGTCATATCAATCAAACTTTGAAGTCGGGGAAACGTGGCCATGGTGACCACGTTAAACTGAAATGAGCGTCGGGGTTTCTCGGTAATTCTGGGGCCAGAGGAATAAAAATGTCCTTTAATGAAAGCACTCAAGATGATGATGGAGCCGAGCATTCGCATTAACTTTGATGCTTGATTGGACTCGAGCTTCGTGGAAAGGGAGCAACCAAACAGGCCTAATGCATCCAATCTTGACAATAGGACTAGCTCTGTGTCTCTCTGCATGTGCATTGTTTTCGTTTGTATCCACAAACACACGAGACATCGCTTGATGAGCTGCGATATCTTACACCCTTGTCTGTGCTTGTATGTGCATACAAGCACATGCGCACCTTTTATTTTTAGGGTTGCTGCCTTGTGCTGCCGGGGGTCAAGCGTGCCAAAGGACTTCAATGAGAAGGACATAGCTCAAACTCCAAGTATATTTCCAACGAGGATCCATCATCGCCTGGCTGACAGCTGACTCAGACACACAGGTCGGCCAAAGCAAATCCAGGCATGTGACTGTGTCACTGTACTCCCGAGATCATCGGCAGGAATCTGCTTTTGAACATTTGCCAAACATTGCTAATGAGGGGCTCTACATAGGGGTGGGATTGGGGAGTGATGGCTGGCGATAGGCCTCCCCAGCCCACAAACAGGACACAAAGGTTAAGAGCATTTGACATGTCGGAGTAGTACAACATTTTCCTTTGACCCCCTCGATGCAATTCATCTTACTCCTAGTGACTCTTATGTGGTTGTGTTTTTAATAGATTCCATGACACACATTAGCATTGTTCCAAGGTTGTAAAAATACTAGTAGGTGTTTTATAAAGACTTTAAGGGAAGTCATGCAAAAATGTACAAAGAGAGTAAATAATTTTTCCAGGGTTATAGTCCTTAACTCCAGGAAAACAAACCAGGCATATTTTAAAAGGGTGTTTATAGTTTAACGCTCAGTCTGTTGTTTGTTGACCTCTGTGGCTCTGGAGGGAGAGGGAAAATAACCCTGATGGTGGCCGTAGAGACTACAAATTCATGCCACAAAGCCGACCTTACAAACTGGAGGTGATGCGGTTGCAATCCAGTTGCATTATGGGAGGTGTAGGAAAAAAAATTCAGGATATCTTGGCCTCTGCTGCTTTCATTTGGACTCTTCTTTTTTAAAATCTCTTGCAAGTGAATCAATTCTTGTTGTAGTAATTGTTTTGGTAGTGCGACACTTAATCACTGGAGTACCCCTTTAACATCTGCTCTGTTTTTAGCCCAAAGGCAGATTGATTTATATTAGTTTATCATATAGATATTTTGGTAGTGGTGTATAGTGCAGTCACAAATTTAAGGAATCTTTTTTAAAATGTGTTATTTATGTTATTGTTGATGTTTTTTGAATAGCCAACATGAATATTTATGTTTTTGGCTTCAGAAACCCAGTATGTCAGGTTCTAATACTGGGAACGTAAACTGTTTAATTTAGTTATTTTATATGTTAAGGACTCAAAAACACTAATCCAGATTTATTTAGAGTAGAATTATTATTCAAATATGAATTAACTAAAAAATACTTGGAAATGCTGCATTATCATTAAATTCACATCATTGCTGTGACTTAACTGCAGCCATATTTGTTATGCTTTAAAAAGTTACTCATGTTGGACAAATAAATCTAGTCAGTCATTTTACATTTTACATTCGCGACTGATTACATTTGTCCTCTCTACCTCTCTCTCTTTCTCTCTCTCGCTCTCTCTCATCCTCGCGCGCAACGATTTGGTATCGCAGTCGCGCAGGATGGCACAGCGCGCGCACATTGTCCGCGTGGTTCATCATTTGCTTGACTCGCTCGCGGAACTGAAACGCCTGCAACTGAGCTCGCGCTGGAATCTGTGACAACTGGGAATGGACAGCAGCAACGGAGGAGCCGTGAAACCGTCTCACACAGGTAGGGAAGCGGGTTAAATTCGTTCATGTGGAGGCGGGTTCTCTGTTTGTGAGTCGCTGTAGAAACATGCAGACTGCTCTTGTCTGTCGACTTAATGTTTTTACAAATGTTCCTACATCATGTCTCGTTGTCATGAGGTGAAAATGCATTTATTTGTGCAGAAGCTGTCCAAATAAGCTCGCTATGTGTGTGTGTGTGTGTGTGTGTGTGTGTGTGTGTGTGTGTGTCTGTCTGTCTGTAGGTGTTTTACTTTTCTAATATCAACACAATATATTAGTTTTACTTTAGTTCTTGATCCAGCTTGATTAGGGAAACCTTAGTGCTAGGATTCAAACAGTTCATACAATTTAAATTAAGTTTGCTGTCATGATTATTATCTTAACTTTAAAATAATTTACATTATCTGGTAAGTGTTTCAGAGGCCCAAACATGAAGGTATTCTAGTGTTTTATTTGGTAACTTCTTGACAGCTGTGGTATTCCTTCAGATGAAGGTCAAATGTCGTTAACCAGGTTAATGAATGGAGTAATTATTACCAACTTGTCACATCTACATCAGTTCCAGTAAAGGTTTGGATGAGATAGAAAACAAGAGACAACATTAAAGACTCAACACCGAATCTCTCCCTGTATAGTTTATGTGGTGGGCAAAAAATGCAAATAGCTCTGAATGTATTGTAATGTCCTGATTGGTGGTTATTTTCTTGGCCTCAATATTGATTGTTTAGTCTATAAAATGCAGGAAGAAATTGTATAATCTTAATTTCCTGAGCCTGAAGTTGAGACATTCAAAGTGTTTGTATTGTCTGAGCAAAAGGTGTTCACTTTGATGTCACTGAAGAGAGAATATCTGGCATTTTGCGTAAAAAAGCAGATACCAATTGCTTATTAAAGAAGTAACTGCTTCATTTTCTCAAAGCCTCAACTCATTCATTCTGTTGAAACACACGTGTGAGCCTTGCTGTCCATATTTCAGTTCAGTTGTGTTCCTTCCTGTGTGTCTCAAACCGTCATCACTGTGAGTGTTGCCATGGCTGACTCGGCTGCTCCTCAATTCGAGCGGAGTAGACCCACTTAAACACCCTGCACCGGCCACATCATCATCATATTCTGCATCCTCTTTTAAATGACCTTGCTCTCCTCTGTCCCTTCCTCTGAGTCAGCTTCAAACCTAAATGGCTCCAAATGACGGCCGCCCGCCTGCCAAGCGCCGCCGAAGAGACGCTCTTTCCAACTGCATGCGAGCAGTCGTTTTTTTTTCTTCCTGTGAACAAAAGGTCCTTGAATCATCAAATCCCACACCTCCCACTGCCCACTCTCCAGGGTGATGTTGTAATTTTCACTAGCACTGCTCCCGTGTGAGGCTGGTGGAGTTGGGAGTGTTTTTCTTGTACCTTTTTGTGATTCTGTTGGGCTCTCGGGTGTGTGTGCACAGCTGGGGCCGACTCGCACTATCTACAAACTCGCACTATCTGCGAAGGCTTAAACGAGCTAAAAGAAAGGCACATTCATATAGAAAATGTCATACATGAACTCACTTTGACTTATGTTAAATACATGTTACATTCAAATGTGAAGGATAATGATACGCTGCAATATGTTTTTCAAGGCATTTCAAGGCATTTCAAGTCTTCAAAAATACAATTTTAGTGACATAAAATCTTTAGTTTCACCAGACCAGCACCAAATGATCTGAGAGGTCTTCTTGTTAGCTCATAGCTTTTTAGCGGGTACAACAAATTGTGGTGCAAGGCCACCTAGTACTTTGTGGACGAAAAGAATATTCTTCAAGGCTGTTCTGGGGAGCACTGGTGGACAAGATATGCCTATAAATAAGATAAGCTAACCAGTCTCACCTGTCCCCCGCCCAGAGGTTCATATTTATTCATTGGCTCATTTCATAAAAGTGATACCTGAACATTGCTTACAATCAGATTGCAAATGCGCTCGCTCGTATGTAGAGCTGAAACATACATTTTATAAATTTAGATAATCGATTAATCATTTGTAAAATGTAAAAATAACAAACATGTTGCAGCTTCTCAATTGTAAGGAAACCTCGATGTGTGATGTGATGGTACTGAATATCTTTGCATTCTGGACTGTTGGTCACACACAACAAGCTAAGGCATCACCTTTGGCTTTAGGACATTTTGGAACGCATTTTCCATTTTTTCTGAAGTTTGCAAAACAATCCATAGTTTGATTTCGAAAATAATCAGCAGATTAATCTTGAATTAATTTAGTTGTTACTTGCAGCCCTGCTCGCATGCGTGTTCATTCGTGCAATGAGTCAAAATGAGCAAGAGGAAACGATCTCATGTTGTAAATTGCATCTTGCAAATTTAGTGAAATGGCTCCAAGATGCTCAGCAAATATTTTCATTTCTGCCCTTCTACCTCGCGTTGGGGTCCAAAACCAGCAATGTGTTAGTCCATCTCTCAAAACTCCTCCAGCCTATGACATTCAGCCGTTCATCTTTAAAAACAAAATATCATTTGTTGATAAAAGGCCTAATAATTTCCTTCAACAGAAGGGCACTGTGGTTTTTACAGGAGTGAATTGTGTATTCGTTGGGGACTGTTTTCAGTGATGGATTTGGTGCTCGAGTGATTATTTTCGGCTGCAGGACTGTGTATGCGATGGACTCCATACAACCTACGGTGCACATTTCATCATAGTCTCTGATACGATGGGAGGATTGATCACTCCATCTATCTTTGGGGTTTTTCTCTTGAATGGATCCAGAAATGAAAATATTGATTGATAGATTTAGAAAGAGGAGTTGTGAACGTGTGGCTTTACTGTTGCTGCCTGCAGAGCCCAGCGTATACCTTCACACAAAGCTGAGGGTTTCTACTGTCAGACCCAAGATCTAGCAGCGCTTCGCATCGCTCACTTTCCTGCACCTGGCAATAGGTCACATTCACAGATTACCTCTCTCACAAACACTGGTGATGAAGTTGACTGACCCGGCCTATCTTTTCTCTCCCTCTCTAACTTTCTCTCCCACCTCAGAGCGTTTCTCCTTGTCTGTACTTTGGCATTTGGCCACGGCCGTCTGTCTCGGTAAAAACCATCGGCTGTGAAATTGAGAATAATCATGTGGAACAAGATTGGGACGGGAGCAGCTTGAGCTCCAGCCCGTCGCTGTCAATGAACTCATGGCTCCTGCTGATAAAAGTCCACTGGGGGACTGTTGACGTGTGAGGAATATCATTTTCTGTCATCGGCGTGACGTAGCGACGATTATTCTACAAGACTCATCACTTCTTTAGTAAATTACCCAGAGCCGTGTTTTCTCTATGTTTTTAAACAGACACTATGGAGATATCCCATTGGTACTCACACATATTATTGCTCATGTGTGTGTGTTGTTGATATTCCACTGAAAGTGTTCAAGTTCGACGAATGCATTACTGGCCCACAAATCCCTTTCTTTATCTGAAGAGCCTCTGGATAGCTGGCAAGATAAAATGCAAATCAAGCAGGACAATACGCTGTCAAAAGTATTGTAATGAAACCCACATGAGAAAAAAACAAATATATGGAAACGATAGGAAAAAGTGATAATCCCATTATCTGTGCTGCACTTAGTCACAGAGAAACATCATTGTATGCTAACTTGAATTTTCTTATGCTGTTATAAATTATACAAAATAGTTTATTAGATAAAAGAGGTCAGGTTTAATGTGTTGAGATTACAAACAAGCCAATAATATCCCTGCAGGAATAATGTTTGAAATAGGAAATTTAATGCTTTGTTCTTAACATGTTACGTTTAATTATCAAACGCAGCCTCTTGTTTTGTCTCGGTGACCTTTTTCTTTAAATCCTGAATAATGCAAAACAAATTACAGAGAGCCGACTACATGGAGGTCGCAGGTCAGCAGTGTTGAATAAAATTACAGTTTTAACACCGTTTCAATGGTACACATCTAGCCCTACCTTCTGAATACAGAAAATAAGTACTTGGTCAAATACAAATTGACGTCCTGTGACGTTGCAGCCACTTTTCACTTTAATGAAATATATGTAATATTTAAACATTCGCCGTCTCAATTATGAGCTAAACTCATTCTGTGGCGGAGTTGGAATAAAAGCAATGCATTTTAGAAATACTTCTTCGTGTTTGAGGTATTTACCTCCTTTTTGTAAATTGCTGTTCTACAGATATTGCTTCTAGCAGGTGTACGGCCTCTTAAAGGTGCAGACGGAGCAACCACCTGCTCTGTGCCATCTAGGACCGCTGGTCCTAAATCAGT
The DNA here is from genome assembly GCF_004355925.1 of Anarrhichthys ocellatus. Taxonomy (NCBI): domain Eukaryota; kingdom Metazoa; phylum Chordata; class Actinopteri; order Perciformes; family Anarhichadidae; genus Anarrhichthys; species Anarrhichthys ocellatus. The sequence continues at coordinate 7,661,222 of NW_022280034.1, forward strand.
CGGGGATGGACATCTTTCATTATTTTCTGACATTTTTTAGACGAAACGATGAATCTAGACAAAAATCGGCAGAATAATGGGTAATAAAAATCTTTAGTCCCAACGCTACTTCAAATCGCTTTTCTTTTTTCGACCAACAGTTTAAAACCCAAAGATATTACATTTAAAATGACATGTGGCATCTTAACTAATTCTGTCAACCAATTAATTCACCGAGTGTTTCATCTCTAATGAACAGACTGCTTTATTTGTTTGGATGTATACAGAGGAGAGTGATAGAAAATACAGATGAGACAAAGGAGATGCATGTGACCAATGCTGTGACCAGAGCACTGCGGGCGCACATTCAGTGCTCCATAGCAGCCGTTTTCTACTCAGGACTTTATTGTTGCACCCCCTGCCTGTGTTGTCAACACACATTTCCTCTGCAGATGTCCGATAGTAACACGGAAAAAGTGACAATTAAGACAAAAAGATGTTTAGACTAACCCCCCCACCCCCTCACCTCAGACACACTGAAATGGATTTCTGCTTACGTCTCCCATCAAAGTTGTCATGGCTCTCGTTTTTGTGTCATTACACGTCACATGACGGCCTCCTCCACAGTGGCAGCTTAAACCTGCCTCTGGACTGATAACTGTGATTTTTTTTTTTTTTTTTTTTGTTTTTTTTTTTTGCTGCTCCCAAGGGGGGGCGGAGCACAGCCCCCCCCCCCCCCCCGACTCTCTGCTGACACAACACCCATAACAAGCCGGAGCCCAGGGTGTGAAAACAATCCTTCAAGGTGCTGCAAGAATGTAAGAATGCCAACAAAAGATCAATAGGAAACATGTAATGACAACACGAGCGGGTCAATACCGGGCTGTAATGAACTAAACACTGTAGAGAGGCAGGCTTTCTGTCTCTGAGACTAAGTTAAATGTCTGGTTACACCTGTAAGTAGTTTTCAAAGCTCATACATCACTACATCGACGGCATGAATGGCCTTCCCCGAGGTTGGATCATCAGCTTCCCTGTTTGGAGAAACATGAAGGTGTTTGTGAAAGCTGCTGGACTGTTGATCCGTACAAGGCGCAAAACACACACAGACACTGTCTCCCCCTTTTTTTCAACACACAACATTCTGTGAAAAAAAAAAAAAAAAAGTCCCTTGATTTCTCTGTCTTCTCTGAGTATTTTTACAAAATGCTGGCCGCAAAACTGTGTTTTGCATATCACATTTTACCTGCATTCAATGCTAAAAAACAAGGTTCACGTTGGCTTATATGTGGACGCCCACTCTGGCTTCTTGATGTCTGTATGTGACACAGCAGCCCTGATGGATAGTTGCTCTTTGAGTCCCCATTATAGGAACAGAGGGACAGGCAGACACCTTGAGGGCTGTGTGGGATGTTGAATGTCCGTGCGGTCCATTACCTCTCCACTCCCCTGTGGCTGCATTGCAGGTGATTCAACGCAGCAGGCAGCAGTGTGACAATGTCTCTGTGCGTGTGCGTGTGTGTGTGTGTGTGTGTGGTGTACAGTATATAGGTGTGAACGCCTACATATGTGTGTGTTTGTATGCAGTCGCAAGGATGTATGACTTAGACATGGCCACAGATGAAATGTCCTTTATAGACTAATGGACATGAACAGAATTTCTCAGAAAGAGAATTCTGTATATTTATTTAATTTTGCTCTTTTTTTAATCTCTGATTTTGACTTAAAAGTTGATCTCAAGACGAGATGTATCAGGATATATGAGAAACAGAAACTGAACAAAACACTTCCTCGGGCTAGTGTAATTATTAAGTTATTAAATCCAAAATTTGCTCAGGCGCTGGCCTTTATCGAAGATGAACTATGGGCCCTTGTGAATAAGCGCCACACTTTTTTTGTTCTCGACATAAAAATCGATTTTTGGCCCCTCCTGGAGAGAATTCAGCTGCATGCATGTGGGTTGATTTTTCTGTACTCCAGCACAAAAGACTAACTACTCTAATCACACTGCCTGCTGGAGGTCCTGTGAAGTGCAATCGCGTTATCTGGAATGGTCCCTCCTTGGCTCCTTTTAGCAGAAGTGTACACAGCGTCTTGAAGGCAGTTTTTGAGATAAAAACGTTATGTACCGTGGCAATCTAGAAGAGCTTCATTGTGTAAAGCCGGATAAATACTTCTTGAGGGTTTTGTTAGTGGCATGCAAAATGGGTTTATCCAGAGAGCAGCTTAAGAAAGAAATACCAAACATAAGAGTTTTTGATTTTTACATACGATGGCCTATGTCGTCATGTCCAGAAGCTACAATGTTTGTGTTTCTGTAAGGTGGCTAATCGCCAAGACATGAGAAGACGTCATCCGACGAAAGAAACAAAAAGCAGTAATTAATTTCATATAGAAATAAATTTAAATGTATAAGACAACCTTGTCTGTCAGAGATTCATTTTTTTCCAGACATAGTGAGAAAACAGTGGTCATGCTCGGACCTATAGCAGAAAGCCCAACGGTAGAATGGAATCCGATGAGGAGGAGGAGCACCCTGTTCATGTTGAAAACGTTTCTGTCCCCGGTTTTTCTCGGATCAAAAAGCTTTTGCTTTGTCATGGCAGTCTTCCTCTAAAATTATTTTGCTCTTTGTTCCTCCATTAAATGGTGTGTTATATATTCTCTCTAATGGCCATTACTACCCAACACAAAAGACCAGTCGAGCAGGCCGAATGAAATGGTCGTTAATTGAAGGGCACATTACAGCACGTCTGTTCATCGTGACTGAATCCCAGGGAGCTGAGGGCGACGCCTCCGGACTGTTGTGTCCACTAACAACGTATGAGCATCGCTCATCTGACAACGGTATCATTCTCGTGTTCTTTTTGATAACTCACTGTTGTATAGCCTACAGGCCCTTTTGGGTAACAGTTAAGGGCTGATAATTAATTATTGTTATTGTTACCATTTCCTTTTTGTACCTGTAAAGGAACTGTTTTGTGTGTATTCTGAAAGAAGTGACGTTTCCTGTTACTCCATTCCCTGTGGAGCATTTAACTCGGATGATGAGTTAGATGCTCCACAGCTGCTGAGAGCTCCAGATTGTCTCATAATGCAAAAATACTCCTGGAATATAGCAGTTAAATATTATGTTTTTGGTCAGTATTGTCCAGGAAGTGTCTTTCAATTTTTCAAGACTTTTGAATTTTTGGGAGTTATTTATAACAAAATAAGATTTTTATTTTTAATGATATCTTATTTAAAGGCCAGTTCAGAGAGAAATATTGAAAATGTACACCATTAAAAGTTAAATGATTAACCAAAGACAGTAGATTATGAGGTGTATCCATGATATCCATATTATCACCTTTAAGTTGATAAGATAATACATTTTGTAATATTTGAATACAAAGGAGTATTGCTTGACAGCATCTACTGCCTTTTAATTATCAAATGTTAGAGGCTCAGGCTAATACGAATCTGATTCAAACTGACTCAGACAAAGCTGTGCTTCTCCTTGCCCAACCACCTTAAAGAACCAGTGAGATAATTCTACCAATTAAACCCGTTTTACCTGGGGAGTGCACCTAATTAAAAGTCGATCCAATTTAGCCTGTCAGGTTTCCAATATGAGTCAGAGATAAGAACTCTGAAGATGGATGATTAGTGGAATGTGAGCGAGAGAGAGAGCAGTGATCTTATCTGCAGTCGTCTGTCAACGTTGGGATGATTCGCTCCAGAAAAGAAACCGCCGTTGAGTTTCTTCACGGTGTGATTGGATACCTCGGCAATTCTCATTGAAGTGAAAAGTAATTTAATCAAAAGTGCGGCTAGATAATTAATTACTAATGCAGTGTAGCCAAGAATCAACATAGTGACACAGTTATGGAAATTAGGGAGCACATGACTTTTACAGCAATTATTTCTATCTAGTTTAGCACCAATTCCTCTCTTTAAACCTCAAACAGCTGATTCTTTTTTTGGCCTCTTGAGGGCAGCGCAAACAAGTTGTGAACAGCTGTAGACTACTTTTAAAGTCACACAACTTATTACACACAAACTACTTGATCCAAATACCGAAGGCCCCTTTTCAAAACTATTATGTTTATAAGCTGAAATTGATAATATGAATGATTGTTTAACAGGAGATTAAGACTGTTGGTATGAGCTGCCACCTGAATGTTTATTACTCTGCTGTTTGATAATGCGGTAGTTTAGCGAATCTGTGCATTTTGCAAAGCTGCAAGTGTCACTCACCGGTGCACCAAAGTCATTTTTTCATATTCTCACACTCTAATTTCCACTTGCATATGCAGCAGAGGGCTTGCACAGCGTGGCTGTTGTTAAGGAGAGTAGTGCTGCACAACACAGTACTGTACAGCAAGGCGTCTATTGAAATCTGCCTGGATCAACCCAGACACTATCCAGACACCTCTGTGTTACTGAGGTAGTTGTTTTCACTATATATATATATATATATATATATATATATATATATATATATATAGTTGATCTGATATTTCTGCCACTCCTGGGGGAAGAATAAGCATTTGGCACCTATTGTGACTGGCCTTTATAAAGAGCCAAGGGTCACACTACCAAGGCCACACAATGTATATTTATCAACTAAAGCTAGACATGGGCGAGACAAATGACTTGGAAAACCACCCTGAACACGTCTCTTAGTCATTCTCATTAGTCATCCCTCCGCCCACCTCCTGCTATCACTCCACATGGAAAGCATACGTTTCCTCGCCAAACGGATGTGTTTTCTCCTCGGCATGCCATCAGTTTACATAAACATATTCAGCATTTTTTGCAGTGAGAAAGCAAGTTGGAGCCAAAGATGAAAATGCACTTAAAGAGGGCGGCACAGAGACAGATTGAGATACGGCGCATGACTCTGTGATTTGAGATGTCGCGAGTCTCTGCTTCAACCTGTGTTATCGGTGTCGTGCAGTGACTGATCTGAGAGCTGTCAGGAGCACGAAGCCCGAAGGGGGAAACGGGCAGGAAGTGGCTTAACCCTGCTCTGAACCCGGGTCCTCTCCAAATGTAAACGCGTGTTCACGCCTGTGTGTCGGTCACAGGAGAACTGAACGGTCCTCAGCTGAAATTCCTCAAATGGCTACCAGGGTGATTCCCAATGCCAAGTTTAGAATCACGTTAATTTTTTTAAATTTAAACTATTGAGTGTAATAAGGGAGAGGATCCCAACAACCCCACTACCTTGACTGTTTAAAGGTGTAACTTCGTATGCCGTGCTAATTCTTGTAATAAACCCTCTTTGTTAAATGTATCTAAAACTATTAAAGAGAATTTAGGTCAAGTCTTGTTTTGAGCGTGGAGAGAAGGAAGAGGATTAGAACAGACTTCAACAGCCCACATCTCCCAGTCACAAAAGACAGAGAACAGCACAGTTCTCTCAACTACTCAATCTCATTATAATCAGCACTCCCTCGCCACATTTTTATGCCAGAAAGATCTTTGAAACTAGCCATATTTCATCATTTTAAAACATAGACCTGATATATAGTATGTTTTTATTTATTTGAATTTCTTTTTCTCACTTCATTCTTGTTGAGACGTCAGAGATTTCAATTTCAAAGTTTGATTTAATACATTATCCTGCTTGTTTGTGTACAAATTCAATACAGTAGAAATAAGTGAGTGTCTTGACATTGCCACTTTCCAAATATGAAACTATTCAATTTGGGCATCCTGATGATTTAGTGTTTAGAAAATGCTCCTCGTAGCCTAAAGGTTTCTTGTAGTACAGTCTTGTATTGAATGCTGCACCTTATTTGTTTGCATCAACTACCTTATAAGATTATTAGCAAATTCTGATTTTGATTACCAAGACACTTTCCTGTTTTCTTGTGTTTGCGTGTGTCTAAATGCACCGTTAGAGTTCCAGTACACTGCTGTCACTCATGCACAGGTCACATTTGCTTTGGTCCCCAAAGAAGCCTCGGGGCTCTCCCAGATGGCCGATGACAGATGCCCACAATCGCTGTTGCCCTTGGTTGGAGTGCAGTTCCTCCCTCTAGATAAAAAGAAAAAGTCTCCTCATCAAGTCCCCCCCAACACACACATGTTCCGGTTCACATTTTTCCATACCCTGATTTATTTTCCATCATGTTCTGTCTCTCTTGTGTTTCGGTCTGCCTTTACTATATTAAAAATCTCAGTTTGTTTGAGCTCCATTTTGGTTTTCCCCAACATCCACTCCTCTCCTGCACCGTTCCTCCACCTTGGCTTGATCCCATGTGTATATACTTAGTGTATATACTGTGCATTTTTATTACTTTATCTTCTTAAATCTAATAGGTCCTGCTCGGTTATTTTATTTTATTACATTGTATATATTGTGCATTTTCCACACTTAATATTTTTATTATATTGTGTAACCCTGTTTGCTGCTGCCACAGACAAATTTCCCCTTGGGGATGAATAAAGTACTATTCTATTCTCTATTCTTCTTCATGTCCTCTGCTCCTTTGTTATCATGGAGCTGGATGCTTACCAAAGGGTTTTAGCCACATCGAGGTGTCAATTCTTATACCTAATGTCCTGTCACTGGGCAAAAAACATGGAGTCAGATCTCGTATTTAACCCTGTCAGACATATAGTATTGAAACATGTGTAAAATTTGCAGTGAAAGAATTTTCAGCACTCTGCAAGTTGAATTTCAGTTAATAAAGAATTTAATGGAAACTAATGGCACATGATGGAAGGCGGTGGAACAACTATTCAAAACTCTAAAACATTTTGGTTTGTTTGTGATGAGGGATATGCAATGAAAACAATATGTAATGTTTTGTAAATAAATAAGCATTTACTGTACATGGTGTCGTCCTTCAAAAGTAAAGACACTGAAATATAGTAGCTCTCTGGTTCACATTCTGCTCCGTGTGAGAGAGTTATTTTATTTCTGTCTCCATGTGACAGCCTGGCCACATGCTAGAAGACACTCTGTTTAAAAGACTCCACCTGGGGGAAGGAGATTACATTTTGTCATTCCTGACAATGGCCCACCTCAGCAGTGTTTACATGGAGCATGGAGCACAAATGTACCTTTTTAAGTGAATGTGTCGAGGTTTGTGCTGAAAGAAGATTAAGTGCACGGACAGGGGTTTATTCTAAATAGGCATGGCCACTGGGTTTCTCCGATTAGGAAGCAGTGTGTGCCAAAATGTGGCGTATATGTACATTGCTAACAGCCTCCACCAAAGCACTGATGTTGAAGAAAACAGTGGGGCTCTTTGGACAAAAGATGTAATAATTATATTTAGTTATTGCATTTGTAATATTGTGTGGCAAATGATGAATATTACATCCAATTTCATTATAGTTCACCAGCGTCTGTTGATGGTGTTCTGAAAATTCCAAAAAAGGGGTTTAATTCTTCATATTCAGTTGGTCTTCACAAACTAAAATTCTTAAGTACATAAAATAAAGTACTTTCTTACATTTTCATCAAAGTCACACATGCTCTTCTTCTTCTGAGTCCATTGCTGAGAATAGGTTCTTACCTTCTGGGGTGAAGCAACATCAGGCAGATGCTTCTCTAAAGTTTAAGGTCAAATGTCAAAGATTTTGGCTTACACTTTGTGCGCGGTCACCGCTGACAGACAGGTGTCATTTAATCCCGCTCATAAACGCGGCGGCAGCTGCCAGCTTCTCATCAATCTCATAACCATAATATACGGCAGCTTGTCGGGATCAAACGGATCGGCATAATAGACTGACCATAAGAGTGACGGTGCATCATGGTCTGTGCAGGTATAGCAGGTGTGTGATTGATCTGCTTGTGTTTCTAGGTTGTGGGTACTGGTTTGTTGATCAGTAGTGGTATGTAATGATGAGCTTGAATAATATTGTACATATTCGGCACAGCGTTTGAGAAATTAGAAAAAACACTTGACCTCAGCATTCATGTATATCGTTACTGGAAAAATTGTACATTTTTGATTGTAATTTAAAATGAAAAGCTTTAAAAATCACGTTAATTTGTCTCGCGATGATATAATGGATTTTGATATTCAGTAAGCCTGTTGGATTGGATGACTAGCCTGTACTGGCAAATACGCTACAGTACTTTGCCAAAGAGGTAGTAATCTGGGCCGTCAGGTCCTGTGGAGCTTTCCAACACATCAGAGAAGGTGACAGCTGATTGGCTGCTCCACCTCCTCTCTGGCTGTCAAACGGTCTTACAGTGACAAACAGACACACAGGTGTGTGTGTGTGTGTGTGTGTGTGCGTGGTCAAAAGCATGTTTAACACTATTTATTTGCTTATTGTATCTGAGGGTCTTCTGAAAGCTATTTTGTGTGTGTGTGTGTCCTAAGATACCAGTGGTCTAATTACAGAGCTGGCTTGTCAGAAACATGTTCCCTCTTTGTTTAACATTGGACCTGATCTCCTGCTACAGAGGTGTGTGTGTGTGTGTGTGTGTGTGTGTGTGTGTGTGTGTGTGTGTGTGTGTGTGTGTGTGTGTGTGTGTGTGTGTGTGTGTGTGTGTGTGTGTGTGTGTGTGTTATCTGGTGATTGCTGTGAGGTGTCCACAAGATGGATGCCAAATCAGTACAGACGTTTGTTGGGAATCTAGCCAAGCTTCCCCTGAGTGTGTGTGTGTGTGTGTGTGTGTGTTGGGGCGTGGGGGGAGGGTGTTTTTTAGCATCTTGCGGGGACATCAATCTATTTACACAGTCACATTATGGGGACTAGTGTTTTATTTGTGGGGACAAAAAGGGGGTAATTGCACATCCCTGTAACATAAATCATTACATTTTACGGTGAAGGTTTAAGGCTAGGGTTAGGTCCCCCCCACCTCATTTTTGTTACCTGCTACATGTCATCTTTTCAATTCATGCAGACGGAGTATTTAACTTGAGTGAGAAATGCAGTGTAAGTATTTTGTTAATGCTACTAAAAGAAGTCTTTTGAAGTGGTCAAGCAAAAATTTGATATTCTGAAAAGGAATATAGTAACAAACAATTTTAAAATCTATTTTAAACCAAATTTAAATCAATAATTTCAATAGCCAGTTATGTTTGAATAGCCAGTTATGTTTGAATATCGCTACACAAATCGCGACACATCATCAGGAAGAGATGAACGTTTTTTCTCCACCGTCGCTCGATACAAGGACACAAAATTGATCATTTTTTGAACCAAAAAAGTGACGTGCGAGACAACCTTGCACCAGTAAAAGCTCCAAAGCGTGTGGTGAGGAAATATGACACTGAATACATCAAATTTTGATTCATAATGGCAGGCAGCGACGGGTGGAGTAAGCAGTATATTTATTTTCGTCATTACAGCTGACAGTGACTCATATTTACAACCCAGTTTTTTTTTCCTCCCTTTTTTGTCATGTTATGTTTTTCGTTCTTGTATTTTTTTTTTTTTTACAATCAGAAGTGGGCCATAAGTTACAAAAGGCTGAAAACATTGTATGTCTCTTTCTTCATATTATGCACAACTATACGCACATACACAGTGTTGTCATCCCATGTTCCCAGAGTCCAAGGGAAATGTAGAGACTAAAAATATGCACCCTCTTAACAGCTCCCACTCACTTACCTAACCGAGTGAATCACTGCATTATATGAGTGGACCGTTTGCAAATGACCTTGTCATTGAGATCTGACACACAGAATACCACTCGTGCTGCGGGATTATGTATGCCAACAAACTCAGTCGTGTCTCTATAGTACAAACAGTGTGTGCATACGTCTTTGCGTGTTGCTCTGAGGGTCATGGACTGTGTTTTTGAATGTTCAGAGCCGTGTGGAGGCAATATAAATGCTCTGAATTTTGAATTTAGGACCTTTAACTAAAACCACAATCTTCCAAAGTGCTTTTGTGGCCTTAACCTTACCTCGTGCAGAACTCAGGATGCTTTGTACACCCACCATCCACTTCCCTACAATCTGTGTGCAGTATGTCAACGTATTTGACAACACAATCCAGACAGGAATTAGATTTCCTTAATAAATGGAGTTGGGTAAAACTAATTAGTAATGCATACATTTTATTTCTAGGAGACGTGGTTGGTTGTTGAGTCTTGACTTTTGAGTCCATGTTACACTCACCCAGAAACAGTTGACATCATGTACTGGCCCCACTAATATAATAGACCTAGAATCCCCATTGTTCCCAAGACATGGATTCAGTACCCAGAGCAGCAGAACAACAGCATGCAGAATGTAACCGATTACTGTTGAACAGGTAATTGTTTGTTTTCTGGGACTATCAATGTCACAGTTTTAAGGTCTTAAAATAAAACTCTAAATGCTGAGTGAATGTGAAATGCACCACAGGTGAAATAGTATTAATGGATTTACCTGTATTTCATCCACATTTCAGTGCAGAGATCAATACATTTTCTACAGCGTTCGCTCGCCTCCATACCGGCTCTCTGCAGAATTTGTAGTCTGCGTTGCCCACGTTTCTTCACCCGTCGTTCAGCAAAATGTGGCTCTTTTTGTCCATTTCTTTGCCTTCTCTGCACAAATTACACCATAATTGAGCTGCAATTTGTGTGAAAAGGGCTCCAATTCATGTTTTCAACGGATGTGCGGGGTTGCCTGGCAACACGACTGTAATTGTAGTCCACCTGTCGATCAGTTGTTCAGTATGTCTTTTTGACTGTCAAGACTGAAGAGACGTGTAGATGTTGGCGTTTTTTTTGTATGGGCTGAATTTCTTGCGCTTGGACACACCAACTCATCAGCCTGCAAATAGATCCTACGAAGTGTTTATTAGAAACATGACCAAGAATATTACTTATTTTCCTCCACCGCCCGATGGAACTGTGATGACAGGTGTAGCGACGAGGCAACTCGTATTGGCCTGAGTGTCTGGAACAACGCTGTTTTTTTTAAAGAGCATGCTCATGCCGACACATTCCGTTTACAGCTGACTTGCCTATAAATGCTGATAGTCCACCTCTTAACACATCTGGATTAGTCCTGCTCGTTCCAGGATGTTTCCTAGATCGCAGACCAGAAAGAGCTGCAAGTTCTCAGGTTCGGGTGGATTAATGGGCCGCTGATGGATTTGTACCGTCTTCATTCACTCAGGCCAGTCTAAACGGACGACTTGTTTCTCTGAAATATATTCTTCGGCCACGTTAGTCATGTGCGATTATTATGGATTCAACAGGCTTTGACTGTATGGGGAGAAACGGGCAGTTAAGGAACCAAAAAAAAAAAAATGACTTAGGCATGAAGCCTTTTTAGTGTAATAGATCTACAGTTGCAGGGACTCAAGTGTAGCTATATATAGAGTGCCATGCTTACCAAGTGCCCTTGAGAAGATATATATACAATGATCCACATGTTGACAAGTGCTTTAATCATATAATGAATGTAATGGAACAAGATCTTTTTATACAGCTGAACGGAAGGGAGCACCTGTTAATTTGGAACCATTGTATATACGCAACTTTGTGTATTCAGGAAGAAAACCTTATATGTGTGTTTTTATCCGTGATCAACTTTTTTTTATTCTTCACACTGCAAAAGCTTTTCTTCCCATCATTTGTCAAAGCACAGTGTGAACCGTGTTTATCCCCGATGTGAAACCGGAGCACATGACGGCAGGCGGCACGTCACACAGACGGAGAGAGACGCTTGAAGGAAACTAGCTGAACATGTCGCCATATTTATAGCTGCCTATGGCCTCTATCCCACCACCCCACCTCACCAGATTAGCACTAGAATATGTAAAAAAGATAATAAGAAATGATATTTAGGTAGTGGCTGTAACTTTTTCTTTTCTTTTCATGACACTATCTCAGCTTTTCTTAACCATAGAATGAGACATGAAGACTAAAAGCTTAGACCAGAGGTTCTCAACTTTCAGTTTTTTTTTTTAAGTCTGACCTGCCGATTCTTCTTTTTGCAAATTCTGATATTTCCTCCTAAGAAGTGTAATTGACAGCAAGGCTCCAAACAAACCGTTTTCACCACAGTCCCATAAACGTCTTGCAAAATAATTCAAACCTTCCTGAAGTCAGTGTAAACTGTCAACAATTGTAAATATTAACCTTTTACTTTGTTAATATCATCATAGTGACTATTTGCATTAAACACACAATTCAAATGATCAGGAAATAAATGATTGTATCAGGTGTTGCCATGTTGAGAGCCGTGTGGAGGCAATAGATATGCTCATCATTTTGTTTAAAGACAACCTTGAAATAAAGTACCTTCCATTGTACACATGGTGTCCTTATCAGCAGTGCTTGAAGTGGAGAAAAAAAGTGCCAGTACTCTCCTTATTCACATGTTTACATTCTGAATTTGTACAATGAAAGAAAGATACTAGCAGATATTGGGTTTGGGGTTCCTCCTCCAGGAAAATATGAAGTTTCTCAAATTTCACATACTTTTGGATCATCACGTCCCAAAAAGCTTAACGAGAAAACTTACTATCACAGCGTTCATCTGAACATTTAGTTCTTCTGAAAATGTTTTTCCTAATGAATCCTATTCTGTTGGCCTAAATCAGAAGTATAGTAGATTCAGAAAATGTTTAAATAATATTACATTAATTAGAAAAGAGTCCCGACAACCTGTGAGAAGTAATAGTACGCCAAAGAGTAAAATGTACTGCACTGTGTACCAATGAGTACCGGCCCACTTCGAGCACTGCCAATGAGTAATATGTGAACCAGTCTTTTCCTCGTCTCATCCTACTGTAGTACTTTGTGTCATGCTGATTTGTTTATGATTTCAACTTCACAAGGGTCATCAGGTCAGAGAGAGAGAGAGAGTACATGAAGCAGCATTTACGACCTTTGCATAAATATTCTTGGCTTTGTCTTTCAGCCAGACGGGCTGATGAGTGCTGGTATTTAAAGAGCCGCTGAGGCCAAATAGCTTCACTATTAAGTGGACAGCACAACAGATACTGCGTTAAGAGATAAAGGTACTGGCTTTCAAACAAAGTGGTTCCATGAGACATGGAGATCCTACTGCCAGCTCGCTGGGATTCATCTCCAACCACAGGGTCGCTACTGAGATCGTTCTCCTGCATGGATGATAAAACAAGTAAGTTTTTCTTTTATTCTTCATAAGATTATAGAGTCTCAGCTGCGCAGAATGGAATTATTTTTTCTTTTTGTAGTGAAAATAAACTTTTCGATTGATTGAATAACATTTGCTTCAGAAAGTGCGTGAACCGTTAAGATTGCCAGTAAATTCAGTTTAATTTATTGAAATAGTTTTAACACTGGGCAGCACTGATCTTTCCGTGGTAAGATTGACCTTAAAGTACTTTACGAACAAAATTACCATTTGTAAGTCGTTCCCTCACCACTTGTTACCTTAAATTCTCGAAGAAAAGTTTTTTTCACTCGCATGCCTCTGTCTACTGTGAACGGAAAATCTGAAATCGGTCAAAAACTGAGTAAATCCTTGATGAATTGTAGTCAATATAGGCCAGGTTTAACAACAGCAAAACTGTATCAAACTCTGTTTACCAACTCTCGTGCAGAAGTTTCATTTATCCAGCCTACATTTTGCCAAAGTTTGCTATTTAAAACACTTCCACCACGGACTCGCATGAGGCGGCGGTGGTGAAGGGTGTTCGCTCCGTAGCAGAGGACCGAGCGGTTCCCAGCTGCCCACTCAGGTGCCAGACGGGCAGAGAAGCTCTGGCTGTGACACAAAGTGCCAACAGAAATCAGCAGCTGCTGGCCGGCTTGTTGTTTTATAACGGAGCCGTCGGGTGCCAACTCGACTCTAGCTGACCACATAAAGATGACGCGTGAGAGGAGCAGCTCAGGTGTGATGGAGGATTTACACATGAACGACTGGCGGTAATGTGCAGTATTTCGTAAATAATTGTGTCTTTCTAATAATTGTGTAATCGAACTTGTTAACTTGATTTGAAAACTTTTATTGATTTATGTGTTACCAATTTAACTAATAATATTGAGTTGGTTAACAGTTCTCTATATTCCAGTAAAAAGTCTAAATCTATGACAACTAAACAAACTGTATTCACTAATGAATAGAATAAATGGTTCAAAACTTTGGAAACAGCTAGTACAGTAAGTGAGATTATTTGTAAAAAATAAATAAATAAATAGAATTATAGAATTCTTTTTTAAATAGTCTCTCTCTGGATACTAAATCCTTTTGGCCTAAAATCTCTTCAGTCTAGAAAATCATGGCATTGATTTTGTTGTTTATTTTTTTATTCATATGGGGATAGTACATAATCAACATTGCTATCTTAAAAACAATTGATTTTATAATGTGATTGATGGGTTACTTCAACCGCTACTTTTCAATACAGACAGAACACATAAAAACATTTGTGTCACAAGAATTGACGGGAAAGGTTCAAAGATAACTAAACTGACTTCTGGTAGTTTTACCTTCCATTCCAGCTCTGAATTGAGGGACCATGTCGATGCAAACCCCGTTAAAGTGAGTTAGTCGGCTCACACCTCCCTCTGACTGACCCTGTCTGCTGTCTACACCAATACTGTTCTGTGATGGCAGACTGTTTACCGACAATAGACTTTAACACAAGTCTGAGTTGTTATCCAGCAGCTGTGTGGCAAACAGCCAGAGAGCAAAATCATATTTGTGCCTCGGCCTCCAACTTGTTTGGTCCGGGAAACGGTGATGAATAAAAAAAAAAAAAACATTTAAATTTTAAAAAAGGACAAAATTCACATGTGTTCTCATGAAAATTGTATTTAATCTTCTGGACATTTGGATGGCCAAAAAAGTAATTTGAAAATCTGGATTTTCTGTAAAAGTACAGAACAGCAAATGAAAAACATTTCCCAATTCTGTTACTAGAAAATGTAATCCAGTCTGGATTATGTCTCCTTTAAAAGATGATTGCTGGTCCATATTACAGCAGTGTGACATTAACATAATCCTGAGGAGACACCTTGGTTTGAAACACTCATGTCCCTGTCCACTGCGAGGCTGTAGTATAACATCATTCAAATAATCATGGAGATGGGCTGCAGACTTTGAAGTGCTGGTCGGAGGCTGATGAATTCCAGTGAACACATTTCCCTTTCCACTTTCATCTTTCCAACAGTCAAATTGAATTTTCAGAACGGCAAAGATTTTCACCAGTGAAGGCCTCTCATTGGTGGGGGGGGGGGGGGGGGGGGGGGGGGGGGGGGGGGGGGGGGGGGGGG
>NW_022280034.1:7676376-7727109 GCF_004355925.1 Anarrhichthys ocellatus
GGGGGGGGGGGGGGGGGGGGGGGGGGGGGGGGGGGGGGGGGGGGGGGCTGCATTCAGCGAGGCGGAGGATAAAATGTCCAGCTGCAAGAGGACTTAACTGATGCCATGATCATGTGAACCGCACCAAAACAAAGAATCCAGCTAGACTTTGGGCGACATTTCCACATTCACAGCAAAGCTCGCGGTTATGGCTGCAGATTGATTCATGCCGTCAGTCTGCCGCAATCGCTCAGCCATTACAGGTATTAAGGCTGTGTGCTCGCACAAAGAAACATGTCGCTTTGTGTACCCCGAGAATCGGATTCATTATCTGATAAATAAAGAGAAGCTCTGCAACAAAGAGACTTATCTCCAGACTCTCTGTTGTAATGCTGTGATGTGTGCCAGAGATAGGCCATTCTTTTCAGCTGATGCATGTTTTAGGGCTGGGGTATTCTAGAAAAGACCTGCTATACCGCCCTCTTAATTTGAGCCCTTTTAATAGGACGACATATAGAAATTTGTAGATAAATCCAAATGAGAAGCATCTTATATTTGCCTCAGAAATCACTCTGTTTGGTCAAACTAAATATCAAGCACTTTAATGGTGGCGCACATATAATTGCAGTTTGAATCTCACTAAAGAAAAAGACCAATACTCCTCTGCTCGGAATGGAGCCATGCTGCGATGTTGCCCCCCTGTGGATACTTTAACAACATACATTTTGAAGAAATGTCTCACATTGGGAACTGAATTGTTTCGACAGCACATGAATTGCTAAAACTTGGCTAATGGCCTTTTTTCCTTTCTCCAGATATGAAGCGTCCAAAGAGCCCCGACTGTCTGGACAGCAGCTGTCCTCCCAAGAGCCAGGAGGGACAGGAGGAGGACATGAAAGAGGACGATGAGGAGGAGAGGAAGGTGGCAGCAGTGCACAGGGCCAAGCGTGAGCGACGTCAAGGCAGCAGCAGTGCCACTATGTGCCGGGTGTGCAACATACAGCTGAACTCCAACGCCCAGGCCCAGATCCACTACAGAGGGAAGACGCACCAGAGGAGGCTGCGCCGACTGGCGAAGGCCGTCAGCGCAGGTAAGAATGCTCCGATGCTATTTTCTCTAGTTGATTTACTGTGGATTAGGAGAATTCTTTAGTTTAAGATTATGGCTCAAAAGCAGCGAGAACAGAACTTTACACTTTATTATTGCTTTGTAAATGTATCCTACTAGAGCTGTTGAGTACATCACATATCTTCTCAAATTATTACAGAGATTTCTTTAAAAAAAAAAGTATGCTCATTAGTTATACTTGCTACTTTATTAAATTAATCTATACCATATAATGCAGTACAGTACCACAGCTTTGCCCCATATTTTTACAGGCTTAAAGTGGCCAGTTTTTGTTAAAACTTTCCGTGAGGTGTTAATTCAACCACATGTTTATTACTGAGGTCGTAGTTAGTCGTGGTGTTGTGCTGGACTGTATTATATAAAAATAAGTTTCTGATATTCGTCCTCATGTTTGTAAATTGGGCCAAACATTAAAAACACTTATCAATATAATGCAGTAGGGACGTTGTAATCCGATCTCAAAGATCGGTATCGGGCCCGATCACAGCAAAACACTCACCATGAGATTGTTTATCTGTTATTCAACTCATTTATGTGAACTTGTTTTAGTACACACAGACACACAGCGGCGGAGAGCCGACAACGACCACATTCGCCACGCCGCTGCAGGTGGCAACAATAGCCCTGCGAGCAAAAAGCCCCAAAAAAGATAATTTATTCATGTAATCCGCACAAAATATGTTCGGACAACGACAAAAATAAACACTCAATGTAATACAGTTCATTCAGGTAACACACGCTGCACCGAAGCAACACTGGAGGACACTTTTAAAGGGAGAGTGAAAGAGAGTGACAGCAACAAGGCTAAAAAGATTTATTTCATATTTAATTTAGGACTGGACGTTATGAAGAAAATCTAAATCGATATTGCGACGATATGATAGGGTTTGATGCTCTCGTAAAATATTTACACAATGAGATTTTAATAAATAGTTTCTTACTTAGCCCTGTGGTTTATTTTTGAATCTGTAGCTTGCAATGCAGTTTAATTCTGTACTTCAAAAGTGAGTCATATTAAGATGGCGATCAAATGAGATTAAGTGTGAGCTTTAGCAGACAATCACCATTTTAATTGACATTTCAAGGCAAATTAAAACAACTTACCGAGACACATAGAGGCCAGGAACTCCCAATTGAATGGACATTTCGAAAACCACTGGTGTAACTAATAACAATAATAATGGTAATAAGCCACGCCAAGGAGACATCATGTGCAATACCAGTGCCCTGCTGGAGCATCTAAATGGAACAAAGCCACGTTCACAATTACACCTTTTCATGCATTGAAATGTCTGCTCTTGAGGATGTCAATTGTTGCTTGAATCCCAAATATTGTGATGTTTTGTAATAAAGCAGCTGAAAATGATAATTTACCAGTTATTGCTAGAGAGGAACAACATTGACCACCATTGTCTGAAAGACTCATAAACTGCCTCAAAATGACCATAGCTTTATCAACAACGCTTGCAGTCTGAACAAAACTGAACATTATGAACTTCTCCAAATTGCTATTTACTGCAGGGCCGCTGTACTGTCAGTGGTTCTGTTGTTTTTTCATCCGGAGTGTTTTAATCACTTTTTCCTCCATAAGAGGGTCTGTTTACAAGTGCTAGAAAAATGTCTCTTTGTTTTTCATTCTCATGCTTGTTTGTGCTGGAGTTTGATATGAAGTGCAGGTGCTGGGTCTGGCTTTTACACTGTTATCTGCTCCATAGACCGAAGGGTTTATGCAGCATTAAAAAAACAAAAAAAAGCAAAAATATACAATTTGGAGCCACCACAACCTGTCAGAAAAGCTTTGCTTCTTCTTAGCAGTGACTATGCAAGTTGTGCAAATACAGGCTCTTCAGCAGAAGTTGTGCTGTATAGTTCAACATGTAATAGTCTTGCAGCAGACCCCGAAACGTTACCCTGATACCTAACACACCTTGTTGAGTCAGAGAGTATACTAAAACACCTCGATCACGATCTTGTAATTGTTCACATTTGCAAACCCTGACGAGCTGTTGTGCATTCAGTATATTTACTCTTCCAGAAGAACCCCTCGCCATTTCCAAGCACTTTCTGCACACCTGTTTTGATGACGAGGGGCCATTAATCACCTTCCCTCACCACCACCTGTGTCACTCTGCCACAGTGACCCGCTTGATCAATCAACACTCAGACTGGCCAATGAGATGGCACTTTTTAATGTTGATCTATGAGGCTGTCTCTCTCTGTCGGCTTACCACACATATTTAGCTGTTCCAATCTAACACAGGGCATGAAATTGAATTAATACTTTATCCATTGTTTAATTTCTCCCTCACTTCAACCTCATTCTGTTATCATCAGAATGTTATTGACTATTTCTGTGTCAGATAATAGCTTTTGCAGATCATCATTCATACTTAAAAGTGTTAGACTGATCCAGAGCACAAGCCAATTTTGGCCTGTATTTATCCACCTTGTATTTTTGACTTTCTAGGGTCTTTGGTGCTCAAAGAGGCTTTTCTGTGAATGTTAACTTCTGTTCTAGCAGGTGACTAGAAGTGACTGGTGACACTCTATAGGGTGGTAGAACTCCCTATAGAGTGCTGCAGGGATGACATAGTTTTGCAGGCCAACCCTAGAAGTTAGCACTGCACCGGTTGTATCGACAAAAATGCCAGTTGGAAACAATAATTTGGAATATTGCGGAAAAAAGGCTCTGTGTTAACCTTATTTAACCAAAAAAGCTATTCAAAAAACCCATTGACTTTAAAGATGAGGAAACCTGGAGTGCAAAACCTAATTTACGGCTTTTATGACTCATTCCTGCAGCACTCTATAGTGTACTTATTACCAGTTTTTGGACACAGCCAAGATTTTTAGTGCCAGGGGAATTATCCATTCAAAATTGGGTGAAAATGTAAAAATCCAAAGCTATCCATCAGTTATGATGAAGATGGATTGTTTATCATTGGAGAGATCTTCTAGCTGGAGTTAGTTCATGCTGTTTGCTTAAATAAACCAAAAGTGAAGCCAACAGCAGAAAGAACAATGAGGTGCTAAACCATAGGTGGTTTATGTGTTGTATATTTATAAGGCAATTTCAATTCTGCTAATTGTTAGCATGCTAAAACATTACCCACAACAGAAGTGTTGCTTTGTCTCTGAGAATTGGATTTAGGTCATACTACAATTCACAAAAATCTGGATTTTTATATCCACATGACATCATCATGCAGGCGACATGCAGCTCTCTGCAGTGGCTTCCTCTGTGATGATAGACCTGACACAATTTATTTATCGTTATTACTCATGGTATTAAAATATATTCTCATTAGCTCGTTTGTACCCGTAATTTGATCGGATCTCTCTATATTTTACATATTTTTTATAGTCCGTATGCATAAAGACCGTTTCAAGTACACTTTATTTTGCCAATTTTCCCTTGTACAATCAACACAATGCATACTCAAAACCTGCATAATTTATGTAATTGGGTCACAGCTTATGTCTGATTGTGGATAGCTGTTGCCCATCATTTAGACTGCATTGGCATATTTATTTGACTGAAGAGATTTGTTATCTGGAGAACCATACGAGTGTCACAACAATCTGAGAAAGTGTGAATGTGACAGCAGGGAGCCATTTGTTCTCTCAGATAAAAATGATGCCCTTACAGACACATTTCTCTAAAACAAGGGGGGGGTGGATTGTTTAGGAAATACTTCCCTACTATAATAAACACTCTTTAATATGCAGAAACCTTTTTGACATTTTTTTTTTCCATTTTGGTGGAGGGCATTGCAAACATCCATTGTTCATTGTTCGTCATTGCATGCCTTTCACAATGCACCTGGGTTGAGAGATTAGACATCAACAGCATCAGCACCGACAGCGTTTAAACACCCGACCTGCTGCAGGCCACACATGTCAGAGCTATCTCATCCAATAATTGATAGTTAAGATGAGACTCACTCACGGGCAGCTTGTGTCGGTCCCTCAGGGTGAAGGGCCTCTCGTTTCCTCACGCGGGGGACGGATTGATTTCACACCGGCCGTGTTTGAACTGGTGAAATGAACCCTACAGTGTTTAACCCCTTTTGTTTGGGGTTGTTGTGAAATTGACAATACCACAGTCAAACAACTGCCGGTCCTAAAAATAGCCGTGAAATAGTTTTATGTGGAGCAAAAATGCAACTAGACCATAGGCAGAAAAATAGCCTGTAAATTATCCTTCTAAAGACAGAGACCGACTAATTTACAGTGTTCTGTACTCCTTTGTCATATTTGAACCTGCAACATATGTATTTTTAAAATATTATTATTAATATATATAATTGGCATATGAAAATGGCAGCCAGACATATCTTTTGCTAAACCTTGAGAATAAATAGGACACACAAATGGCATGTTTTAAAACAATGTCTCGCACGCCATTCTCTCAATTCAGTCTGTGCCGCGATGAAACCAGCCTAATAATACCCGGTCCCTCCCCACAGCTGAACTAGCATTGCCTTTATTTAGTCGCATGAAGTGATTGCTAAAATGAAAAGCGATTTTAATAGGCTGCTTTTCACTGGGGGCCTTTTTGAAAAGAGATCGGACCGGAGCAGTTTCCCTTTCCTGCACTTAGCACTAAGCTGCTGAACCACTGGAGTCGTTTCAGTTCAGAAGTTACGGTTTTCAACTTTTCTGTATGATGTGTGTTTGTGTAGAGGTACAGGCACATAGTGGGCACCAGATGTTAAGTGCATTTAAGTTAAATTTGCTCAATTCAGCGTGCAGCTAAAGATAATGGCCCCTTTCAGAGATGCACACCTTTATGTTAATCTAATGGCAATCTGTTGGTTTAAAAAAAGAACAAAAAACATTTGCCCTTAATTTCTGCGTTTACCTTCGAGTCCCAGGAAATGGCCAATCTCAATGTCACGCCTACAACACTGTCCTAAAGACGGCACTGCTCACAATGCTGGGTGCTGTTTTACGGGGGTATTTATGCTGCCTGGGAGGAGGTACAACCTTAAAGGATAAAGTCAGGGAACAAAAGGTTATTGTGCGCAGTTAACACCACAGATTACATGACTGTAACATCATTGCCAGCAGGCTTACCCTGCAAGATATGCACTGATATGTATCTTTGGCTATTTTTAGGAGTGTATATATACGCGCTGTGCACGCACCACTAAGTTTCAGCGTATAATGTGACTGTACTTGGAGTTCCAGTCTTCTTCCATTTGATTTTGTCAAATTTAGACTGTTCAAACACGCATCCTAAATCAAACCTGAAAATGATGTCCGTGAGAGAGGTGACCTGCAACAGTTCCTGCACCCTTTATAACAATCTTCCCACTGAAAGGGAACATTTAGCCTTTCTTCTTTCTGGAACAAAGCTTCCCCTCACTAATGGAACATCTATACATTTCTCAAGAGCTCCACTGCAGACTTACTTTGCGTAATGCTTTTTATTCCTTCTCCTGTATACCAACATACAGTAAATACATGCTGAAACATACTGTGTGAGCTTTGAAATAGGACATTTATCAGCTGGAGGTTTTTTGCTGCTTGGCCTCATTTCATACAGCAAAGTCTGCTGAGCAAAAAGCAGCCATTTTTAAGACGTCACTTAATTTGTCATCGATGGACATTCTGCACAGACTGAAGGTCTGCAGGAAGGAGTGGAGCTGGAGACGGAGAGACAGAATAAAGGGGGGGGGGTGTAGGCTTGCTCGACATTTCCCAGTATTTTGACTTAGCTGTTGCCATTGATGGCACCAAAACCCTCAGGGACTGGATGTGTCATCTACAGGTCAGTGAAAGTCTGAGAAATTACCCAGAGAGCTAAAATCTGAATTCTAGACCCAAATAAAACATATAAAAAGTTCCTTTTTGGTATTTTAGGTGGCAGTGCCTGTGAGTTGTGTTTGTGAGAAGAATATCCTGCATATGAAGCAAAATCTGAATATTGGAGTCATCTTTGTAGTAAAATAGCCACTTTTCGAGATAAGTCTGTCTTTAATTTCTTAGGAATAGTAGTGGTGTAGTACAAAAACTATACGCATGTATGCAATGGGCTGCGATACTGTTATAATACAGAAAAAAAAAGTTTTGGGAGGGGAATTGGATTTAGAGCAAAAAGGCTTTGTAAATCATCTCCCTCTGAGTTTCTGTCTCCCTTTACCAAGTCAGTGATTTCCATAAGTAACGCGGCATGTCAATCAAACACACCTACAGAGTCCATATAGGTAAATAGAAGTATGCATGTTTAGTAAGTCCACAGCTAGATGAAGGCATGCAGTGTGTAGCCGACACGCAATCGTTCTGCTCGAGGCCGTCTCCCTGCACAAGCATTTGAATGCAGCCGGCTGAAATCAAGTGTATAACTGTCAGGATTCGTCAGTGTTGTGCTTCCACACCACACGTATTCAAGTGGACAAGGAGCCAGCAAGGAGCGCACAGGGCAGACACAAGCAGCGTGTGTGTGCGTGTGTTTGTCTGTGTGTGTGTGTGTGTGTGTGTGCCAATGTGTGTGTTGACGACACTTGTATATGACATTTGAGGATAGGGTTTCAGGGCACAGTCTATGAGAATAATTGTGTTTATTTGAGGTGATTATAGTGACGGTGGAATGAATAACAATGCATTGAGGGCCTGACCTCCCCAGCGGTGCGTTCAAGTCTCCGTGTTGCCTTTACAAATATCCAACTATGTGCTTCTGGAATGAGTCGAGTTCTCGGATGCAGGGAAACTATCCTCTTCTTCAGCAATTAAAAGCAGTAAGCAGTGAATCTTAAGGTTAATTCATACTTTTGATATTTAGGAACATAACAACAGAAAACTGGTCACAAACTCTAAGAAGTTCTCCGATCCTTTACTCAGTTAAATTTGTACTTTATGCCACGAGAGCACCCCCATGCATATTTAATCTTAATCTGCATATATCACACAAAAGAGTTTGATATTCACCGCAGAATCAAACTCTGCTCTGCAGTGTGTCAATACAGTAATCATCCAAAGATCAGTCCGCAAAATGAGCGAGCTATTAGGTGAACAATAATCTCTCCCACCTGCTCATTAAAATAAACACTCTGATGGAGTTGCACGCTGTCGGTTGCTTGATCTCAAATAGTTTTAAATTAGCGTTGAGTGGGGAACAAGCTGTCCTATCAATATGTTAAGCTACAATTTATATTTTTGTAACTCGTTACAGAGTGATAACCCTCTTTTGCATGGAAGCATTGGAAGATTGACATCTACTGATAATGTATCTAAAAGATGGATGCAAATGAGTTATGCTTTCATTATAAGAAAGATAATATATTTGCATGGCTACACCTTATTTTTTTCAAATGAATTACTTTTTGCAATATACTGTCCATCATGGATGGCAAATATACATAATTCCTGGTTAAAGACGAATATAATTCTTTCAATATTATGAATGTGTGATTTCTGTGTGTTGCATGAGTGGTGAGACATAACTGCCCTCACTATTAGCGACCCTATACTTTACCATTAGATACTTGTGTGGTATAAGTAGCCTAACTGAACTTGATGCAACAAATCACAGTTTAAGAATAAATAGCAAAATAGAATACATCTTTAAACCATTAATAATGCTTCATTAGAGATTAATGCAGTTTTCCAACAAGTTAATTTAAGGATAAATTCAGCGTTTCACTCAGTAGAGCACTGATGTTAACCACATCTTTAAGGCAGACGAGCATTATCTGGAAAACATCACGTTCCTTCACTTTACGTGGAGCTAAAATAACATTGAATTATGTTAAATCTTGTTCACTGAATGAGAAACCTTAGATTAGATTAAAATGTTGCCCAACTGTTTGCTGACTCTTCTCTACTTGTGCTACTGTTACACATCAGAACGCAACATTTGAGCCATTTCAGCCACTCATGTGATTATCATCAGAAATGACATGTAAAAATGTTTGAATGAGAAACTGGGGTTGAAATTAAATGACTAGCAGTAGCGGGTTAACTTTCACAACACAAAAACTCGAGCAAATAAAATATTACTCCACTGCTTACTTTGGCTGAACCCTAATCAAATGCTGTTTAATTATGATGGTGATTATATATCATTTACACTGAAGCGTTGGTGGCAAAAATAATGACTATGTGCTGCATGATTGACTCAGGTATTTTGATTGAAAGCTCTGCACACTCAACCTATTGGAAATGTAAACAGGAGCGTAGAAATAATGTATTCTAATCAAGTACGAGCTTGCAATCAGTCAGCACAAAGACCAGACTGCAGTATCTGATGTAAGCGTATAAGGTGTATCATTTGGATGTGGTTTGAAAGCTTTTAAATGTTTTAGCGTTGTGCCCATGATGTTGATAACTTTGGGGAACAACGTAGCACAGCTGCAATTTTAAGCAGAACAGAAACCGATAAACTGATAAATGACGCCTATTGTTGTCAAGTAATGGCAGGAAGGAAATTACATTTGAATGTCCTAAAGGAAGCATGCAGGTGTGAACCCTGAATAGAAATTGGTGCTGGGAAGAAGAAGAATGGGGAGAGAGGTGGGATGTTCATGTTGTTGATAGCCAGTCCCATGCCAGCGATCTCTCTTTCTCTCTCTCTCTCGCTCTCTCTCTCTCTCTCCCCCCCCTCTTCCTCACTCACTCTCTGTTACATACTGATGCACACAGAAGAATACACACTTGCTCTACAGACTCTCACCATCCCACTCACAGCCTCTTTTCCTTCTCCGCTGTTTCTCAATCCGCCCCGCTGCCGTTTCTCTCCTTCGTCTCATTAAGGGCGGCGTGATCAGCGGAGCGCGAGGCTTTTTAATTGAAGCACATATGTGTGTTCGTTCTTTAGCTGCGGCAGTTTGGCTCACGGCCAAAAGATGTGTGGTTGACCGAGAAAGGAGCTCAACTCAGTCAGAGAATCAAAGGGGAGGACAGATAGACGGAGAAGGTTATCTGCGAGGAGGCACTTTTTTGGGGGGTTTTGTTTTTTGCTCAACTTCTCTGATGGGAGATAAACTGGCAGCAGGCGCTTAAGTCAAATACAGAAGAAAGTGGCGAGCAGAGGAATCAGAAAACACGTGGAGATGGTGTTCGGTAAGACCATTTGTTTACTCTTATGATATGTGTCAGTACCACTTATTCATGGGAATACAATAGTCTAACAAGTAGCTGAGGTTTTATCCGTCTTGATGTGTTGTTTTTGTGCATCGATCTGCGTAAATGCATGCGAGTGCTCCCCCGTCAATGTGTGGCTTACAACAGTGTCTTCACATCGTTGCTCAAGGGCAGGCTCAGTCTCCTGCCTATACCATCTGCCCTCATTCAGTCCCTCTGCATCCACAATGAGTCCCTCGCCTGTTTGTTTTTCTAATTGACCCCCTTTTGATGAAGCCAAGTGTGGAGTTCAGACCAATACAACACGGTGGCTCCCAGATGTGTCGAGTCATTTTAAAGCCACACAAGAGCCGCGTTGATATCACTGCGCAGATTGCTGGCAATTATGTCTTTGCCTCCCAAGGGAAATATGCCCAGATTAGCTTGCATAATTGGAACCTGTTAAAGATAAAGGCAGTGTGGGGATTTTTCTTTTTCTTTTTTTCTGCAAAGGAGCAATATGCTGTTTGCATTCAGAGTTTTTTAAATTCAGAACTACTTTAACCACATTTATTTTCCCAGCACACGTTGGTACATCACCAGTTCATAGTTTGACCTCTAGATAAGTGGATGCAAATGAAAGAGTAAACAAGAGTTCAATATGGATGTGTGGTAGATATGGTAGAACTGAGATGAATAATCAGCAATCTATTTTGATAATCTATTAATCATTTCAGTCACTTTTAAAGCCAAAACACTAAAGGTAGCAGATGTTCTGCCTGTATATGTTTTATATCGCTTACAATTGATTGTCTGAGGGGTTTGGACTGTTGATTGGACATAACAATTTAAACATTTCACCCTGGCTGTGATGCGTTGTGATGGGCAGTTGTCAATATTTTATAAAGAAAACAATTGATCAAGAAAATAATAAGCAGATTAATCCGTAGTGAAATCAATTGTTATTTGCAGCCTTAGACAAAGGTTTGTGTTTTTCATTTTGGATGAACACTGAGGCAGACATTATTGTAGTCATTACATGATGAGGATGAGAAAGAAGTGCCATTTCCCATCTCATAGAGTTAACATATGGCGCAGGTTTAAATTATGTGTATACATTATATACTTCAGTGGCTTATGGACACATACACACTGCGCCGTGTGTGCCTGGATAGAAACTACTAAGAAGTGTCTCTGTGTGCCAGCTCTAGATGCGTTCTTTAAATGGCAGATTAGAGAGATCAAAGGGAAACAGTTGGAGAGGAGATAACTGTAGCGTATTGCCTGGTGGCCATGCTGCAGCTGTCCCCACCCCTCCACCCCTCGTCAAGAGCTGCGTTTGGAGGCTGCAGTGACGGCATATGTATAGAAATCTTATTCTCTGTTCAGTATAACATGCAAGAGATTTAATGATGTGTAAAAATCCTAGAATAACATTTATTCCTCAGCTTTGAGATTGATATTTTTCTATTCTTTTGTTGATAGCTCGTCGACATAAAATGCTATGTAGCGCAGCAGAGATTACATTAGAGTAATAACACATATTACGAGATCTGTTTCCATGGACAATACCACGTGATGCACATATAGAACGACACTGTGATTAGTTTAGGTAATTGCGTGTTCACAATTGGAAATGAACTGCGTCCGGTGGTGTGAGCGTTACGTGGTTGGTTCGAGTCTGGCCGTAGATCGAAATGTTTATTTAGCTCTTTTAAAAAATATAATATTCCAAAACGCAATAGAAAACGTGAAAAAGAGAACTAGTAAGATGAAGCTAAGCAGGGATTACAACAAGACACAAGACAGTTAATGCATAAACATTTGGTAGAAAAATGTAAAACAATTTATTAAAAATAGACTCGATAAAATATTCAGGACCGAACAATAAAACGGGTTAAAAGTGAATTTTCAACAAAGATGTATAACATAACCAAATGCATTCATTATGACATTGTAAAATAATTTATTCCAGTATTTGGGGCACGTTGTCCTTTCCCTTTCAGTTGACTCATCAGCCCACTGTTCCCCCTCCTGTTGCCCTCTACTGTCAACTAACAAATGCTGTAAAATGTTAACATGTTAATTTAAAAGAGAAATACTGAAAATGGGTTGTGATTATAATGAATATATAATCACAATGTGTGACACAGGCTGGCTTGAGTTGTGACATCTAACCTCTTTAGTCCCTTTTTAAAAGAGTCAAACAAAAGTCTAAACTTGACTAAAATCCTATTTGTGTTTGTGCAAAGCCCTACTGTGCATTTTCATAATAAAATGCATTCTACCACCAACACACATACAAAATATTTATTATATATCAGAGGTTAAAAACACCACAGAATTGCTTTAAATTGCAAAAAAATAATAGTTGTATGAAATAACCTAATGGAGCTGAACATGAAGCTGTTTAAATGATTATCTTATTTGATTGCACATGAAGTATAATAAAGTTAATTCTAAGTAAAAAAAACTAGACCGTGTTGAATTTCCATCATCGGGACAATCATTACAATCATGTGAGTGATTTGGAAAAGCTGTCTGCAGTTTATTTAGTTTGATTGCTAGTTTTTCCACTTAAAAGGATTCAACAAAATGTAAAGTGATTTCCGTATATGTCTTCGTGCCATTTTAAGTTTTTTAAGCATATTTTGATGATTATCGGAATAATATTGTAAACCGCAATTATTTTGGCCAGGACAATCGTGACAGGAGATCTTCATATCGCCCCATGCCTACCTACAACTCTGTGTTCTGTGGGGATGGAGAGAGAAAGAAAAAACAAGTCCTTATTTTTGTTATAATATGATGAAGATATTCAACATGTTTGACGAGACAGAAGTTCATTAGTCAGTTTGGTGGGACCATTAATTTTCCTGATGGGGCTCAAATTCACTATCCAGCAGCGTTAATGACTCATTATTCTAATCATGGGATAATGAGTATATAGCACAGTATGGTTTTAATTGCAATAGTGATGGTGCAGATTATCATAGAGGACAAATTTAATTAGGCTACTGTACTCTGACTTGGTGCCTTGTGTCGTTGAACGCTTTTTTTATTTATTTGTGCCACAACAGTATCTAAAACACCTGTCATTAGTGCCTGTGGAGCCAAGTTTGCAAGTCAAGTGCATATTAAGTATGATACGCCGACATTGTGTCTGTGGCAATAACACAAATCACACAAACTGTCTGATTGTTACAGAATCCATATTGAGAAAATGCTTAATTTTCTGATTTGGATCTGTCCAGTAAAAAGTGCATAATATGAGATTGGGAGCATTTTGATTGCCTCTCAGCGGCTCTCGACATGGCGATGGCTGAGCAGGTGGCATGTAACTAACAGTACAACCTACAGCAAACGTGCTGAAACAGCTAACAGTGTTTACCTGACGGGGAACTGGAGGGTGTGTGCTATGCTTCTGTGTTTAGGACAGATAGTGGCATTATTGAGTTTTAAAACATCACAAGATGAAGATTCATGGAACGATTTTCTCTTCAAAATCATATCAAACTTCTAGTTGTACATGTACACATTTTTCCAAATGTGCCCTGGGAATGGAGCTGCATGCCAAGACCAACTACATTATTATTTAATGGTTTAGACACATGCCATGAATTTCATGGTTTTTGCCAAGAGCTCATGCAGCCTGAAGATATCTGGTAACCAGGACTGTGACGGTGATCTCAGGGGTCTGTAGAGGCCATGTGGGACTGTCTGTTGGGCACACAGAGAAGACACTGAATGGTTATTTCAGTGCATTACAGATTAAATCAGATGCTGTGTGGCTTCAATGATTCAAGTAAAATGAGATTTCTTTATTTTTACAAAGGATAATGCCTGAATTAAAAAAGCACATTAAACCCTGCAACACCAGCAAGATCTGTAAGGTCTGAGAGAACCATACAGAATGGTGGAGATGAAGAGAAGAGAATTAGGATTGGGCAAATTGATTTAAACTTGTTTTTTTTTCATCAGATTTAACTCAAAGACCCTAGGCCTGCTAATTAAATGATATTTCTGGGTTTGCAATATTAAAACATTTTGCATTAATAAAACAGAAACACTTGTAAATTAGCTGTACAACAGTTCAGCAGCTCATCAACCAAACTAATGGCTATGTGAACAAACCCTTAAGGGCGTTCAGATAGAAAGCAAAGCAAATTGTCACCTTGCATCATCTGCGTAAATTTGATCGCTGGACAAATTTAACCCTAACCCTACCTCACTCACCAATTGTGCTATATAGATAGCAATATTGTATTTTGTCTTGGTGTTTATTATTGCAGTAGCAATCATTTAACACACCACCACAAACCCTACAATCTGACATTGTAATAGTCGCATAGTACATGGAGGGATCGCTGCTCCCCAATGTCGGTCTGGAGGAAGATATTTCCACAATGTCTGGTCAGATTGTCGTGAGATTTAGTGTGAATATTTTCACTTAACTCTGAAGATTATTTTAGTGGCATCCTGACGTTTTGTCTAGAACCATAATTTGTTCGCTGTGGGTATTTATGGTCCATCGAGGATGAATGTTTTGATGTTTTTGATGACCTTTATTCTTTTCGAGTCACACTCACGCCTAAAATTGTACACGGTCACAATCTGAGCACATTCAAGTTCCAGGAAGAATAACATGAAAAGTGAATCTATACCATTTTTAGACTGTTAGTCGTACTGTATCACATCTCTGGTTGGTTTTCATTTTGCACTTACCTGACAAAGTCTAGTGTCATTTGCCAAATGAAAGGGTATCCAGTTCCACTACAAAACTAAACAGTCAGTCTAACTGGGATCCAGTACACAGGGGCAAAATGAGAATTTGTTGTGTGTATTTTATGTGTCACCACCATTGGGTAATGGACTCTCGAGGACACTGATGCTCCTTCCATGTCCTTCAAACAGAAGTTGTTAGCCTGTGGCTCGGCCTCAGTCTGAATCCCGCTGGTCTGCATAAACTGTGAGGTTACTCAAAATCATTCCTTAGATGTGTAAAAACCAAGACTATTTCTAACTTTTGAAGTTGGCTTTGCAGTATGTCTACTTCCTGCTGGTTGCCGTACATGAACGGCTGCTGACAGAGGAGAATTAATCTCTCTTTGGAGTGATGACAAACGATTGAGGTCAATTGTTACAGAAACTCTTAAATAGCTCAAATGTTGCACATACTTCAATTTAAGATACACGCGAGCATGCACGCTCACACGCAGTCACGCACTCAAACTACACACTGTCAGCAAAATGCATTCACGTTTTGGCATTTGCTGAAATGCTGACTTGAATGAAAATATTGAGCTTCCCAATCCGGCGACGTGTCTTGAAAATCAAGCAGAAAATGCAAAACCTGCTGAAATATGCAGCTGTTAGGAGACATGACATTGCCCAAAAATACAAATTCAAGTGCTCTCTATTAGGATTCCTGCAATACACTGTCAAGATGTGTGCATGATTAGATTAGCTGCAGTGAAGCATGTACGATTTAAGTTGAGGGTTGATGTTTCTTTCAGCCCTGACCTTTTTCTTAAGACGCGTGTTTTACCCAACATGATGCTATGAGTAGGATATGTTTCAAAGATCATTACATTTCAGCCACTGAAATACAGTATGTTGCTTATTAAAAAGTTTTTTAACCCTGTGAAATGGGTCTTAAACCTGAACTTGATGGCTATATCATGCTACAACGCTGTGGCTGAAGTTAATGAGTCCTACAAAATAAATTTGCAAACATAATTCAGTTTTTTTTCCAATAAGTATGTTTTAATTTTTCGGATAGCATCCAAGACTGGTACTAACGTTACACATTGGATATGCAATTGTGAACAGGGCTTTTTTTTAACATAACCTGTAACCCTACAAAGTCACGTAGTTAGTTAATGATAAGCTAACACGCTGCCTTACCGCTAGGTAAGAGTGAAAGTATTTTCAAACCCCCAAACGAGGACCCTTAAGTGTCCCACACGTTCATGCACACACGCATAAGCATTTTCATCATGATTGGAGACATTTATTGAAACGCTTAGTATGTCAGAGCTTGTAAAATGCCAATCGTAGATTTTTCGAACAAGAAAAAGAAGGTCCCCTCCTGAGCTGCATGTGTTAGATGGCGGTCACTGGCGTTTGCCCTGCTGAAGTTGGTCGCAACAGTGCCACTTCCCGGTTGTAACCTTTGCTTATGTTTGGCTGTCTTAATATGATCTTTTATATCAGCATTTCCATCATGGGCGACCGAAAATGTAGCGTGTGCAGAATGCAGCATTTTTGTTGAAGGAAAGTGTAAAGGCGGAGTCGACGCACGCTAGGTTGCTTACTAGGTATTAAGCTAGTTAGCCTGACATGCTAACAATTGCCGCTCACATGAGAGTAGATAAAGGCACTGTTCAAGCCAGTCTTTGCACTATTGCTCTTGTGTTTTTATGATTGGAAGGGCTAAAAAAGACACAATTCTCTAAACTTTTTAAATGCTGAATGCCACTTTACTATAACCCCATGCATGCGCTGATGCTAGCTTGTATTCTTCATTGTATCCCTGATAACCATCTTTTCAGTTGCACCAGTTAGCAGAGATCCTGTGTTTCTCAGCTCTGAAGTCAAGCCGCCAATGTACGATGCTTCAATCTACCTCCACTATGCCGACAGCCAGTGACGAGCATCCAGACAGAAAGCTGCTAATTACTAAGTTCATGGGGCGGATAAAGCGGCAACAGAATTTAAATATCAATAAGTATGTGCAGCACATCTGCTGACTGCTGTTCAGCAGGTCTGATTAGACTCAGTCTTATCTCAATTCAAGCAGATGGAGGCAGTTTGTTTTAAGTGCGCTTGATAAAGACACACAGAACGTTATGGAAGGGCAGAGGGTCGGTAAAGGAAAGAAAACGCAACAAACCCTGCTCTATATGAGCTGCACTGATAATACATTCACGCTCATTTCCCAGCAGATCGACCTTATCTCCTCGTGTTTGTTTGTCCCTTATGTCCACAGAATCTAAAAGTACATCACGTGCATTCAATTTGAATTTGGTGTTTACCTGTTTTTCAAAAGAC
The DNA here is from genome assembly GCF_004355925.1 of Anarrhichthys ocellatus. Taxonomy (NCBI): domain Eukaryota; kingdom Metazoa; phylum Chordata; class Actinopteri; order Perciformes; family Anarhichadidae; genus Anarrhichthys; species Anarrhichthys ocellatus. Next base: position 7,693,604 of record NW_022280034.1, read on the forward strand.
AATGTCTTCTCAACATAAAGAAGATACGTAAATGGATGCTCATAGTGAGAGTAACTCAAATCATGCATCACTAGACCATACCAAATATATTACTTTCCTAATGTACCAGACAGGGCACTTATAGGTTATACTTTGATGCCAGTATTAACATTAGACTAAATATGATGCCCCATCTGGAAAATCCGTGGAAATAATGTAAATAAAAAGTCACACCAAGCCGACAGCCTCCTGTAAAGTTCTTGTTTAAGAGATACATTATCTACATTATCTGATCTGCTGGTTCGTGCCAGCAGTCTGGATGAAAAGACGCATGATGAATTTCAACTCCCCCTCATTGTTTTTAGTTTAATTCTCCTGTGTGGACAATAAACGCTGCTTGTGTCCTTTGCAGAGTAATCACAATGTCCTTTTGATTTTTCTTTGACCAGAGGAAACTAGTCCCAGATTTCACCTTGAACAAATTCAATAGAAATGTCCGGACCCTGGGGTGAAAATGGGCCCACAGTGCTCCAGTAGAAAGTAGGACAGATTACCGCGGGGAGCCTGATCTGGGCTGGATGGTGTCCCGCAGGTAGAACTTCTCAGGAAGCTGCTGGCTCTGGCAGCTGTGGCTGTGTGACTTTAAATAGACGGTGACAGCCAGTGGGAGAATTTGCCTGTTGGCCGCCAGTCGTGGCCTAAATGTACTTTGTCACAATAAAGATGATTTATTTAAAGACCACACAGTGCATGGCGAGGGCAGCATTTTAAGCCATCATGGAAATTAGGCTTTCACCGTATTGTTTTCAGTGGAGGGAGCTAAGCGGAGCTGTCAATGCCAGTTTTAATGGATGCTAATTCATCCTCCAGAGCTCATCATAAATGCCGAGCTCTCTGCCTGTTGTGTAAGCAATGAATGGCATCATCATTACTGCAGAAGCGCTGTGCTCTAACCACTTCTGTTTTATGACTCAGAAAAGCTGTGTGCTTCATACCATTATAAAGTGGAAAACATACCATTCAATTTTCATCAGTTGACAATGTGTTATGCAGGCTTAACAGCAAAACCCTGTCAGAAGCGGCAGCACTTTTTAGCATTTCAATTCCACGTTCCTCAGAGCTTAATCCTGCCTATTTGATTAAACCGTTTGTTATGACTGAGTGCTATTCTGCAATAGAAAGATTACTGTTAGTCAAAGATACAGTGAGCGGGATCTGCACCAACATAATGCACTGTGCAGTAGTGACTTAATGTAATGCGTCAAACCATCTCAGCTATGCCAATGAAAAACGGCTAATTTTAAATATAGTCATCATAACAGTATATTTCTGTGCATATATTAATTAAATTAATGTGTCCATTTAAGTGTGTTTTTTGATGCTGTGATTGTAATGATACTAAATCTAGTATCAGCAGTATGACACAATGTTCCAAGTGCCCAAATACTCATGATGCTGGATATAATATACCATAAGTTTTTATGAAGTATTAACAAGAGTTGTAAAATTTAATGTCTCGTAATTAGAAGCTCTTCAGTCAGTTTTGTGAGCTTTTTCTATGCAGGAAGATTCCTGAGGGAATAAAGAGAGTCATGAGCCCAAAAGGTCACAGTCCTGTGGGGTCAAATCAGTCTGAATCAAAGCTCTGATAAATGTACATCACCTACTATAATGTGAAAGATTATCTGCATTTTGTCTTGCTCTAGATTAAGCTTGCACCACAATGTCTCTGGTCTCTGCCACTCTGACTAAATTTGCTCCCATGAGTAAATCACTGCCAGAGCTGCATAATTCATTAAACATATTGTATTGGTGATAATATAGCAAAACATGTTTGATGCTGTTCCACATTAAATCCAGTGAAGTGAAGAAACGGCCCTTCTTCAGTTGTTAATGTCACAGAGGAAGCTCATCAGGGGATGTTGGTCGGCATCAGAAATGAGAGCGTGCCTCAAGACCGCCATGTTGGTTCAGACTGAAGACTGGCTGAGACAGATGATCCCGGGAAATGCATTCACCATGAAAGGAACCAAAGCGGCCTTTCCTCTGATGCTTTTGCTCTGATTTGCCGCTACGAAATCGTCTCATCCCCCCCTTTTTTTCCATCCTTCATGAAAAGATGCCATTTCCTTCCCTCTGTGATTGCTGTGATGTTGAGTCACCCAGAGACTAATCCTGGATATAATAGCGATTAAGCTTTTCCCCAGTTTTTTTTTCAAGGTGCTATAATTTCTACAGCTCATAATCTTTTATCCCTTCTCAATACGGGAAGGTTGGCCGCTGTGACCTACACTCTCAGCCTCTATGAAGAAGCTATCTTCCTGCATAGAAAAAGAAGGTGAATTCAGATTAGCGAGCAGGAACTGGATCCTTTTTTAAATGTGGGATTACTTTTATTGTAGGAAGAAATAAAAGGAAAATCCAAAGTGACACGAGCCGTACTCTATATTGACTGTTTGCTAAACCCCTGCCAAGAGCAAAAGTATAATGGATTAAACAGTGCATTCATCTGCTCTGACCCGTGGTCTTTAGCATGTCTTGCTAACTAGTTTACCTACTGTTTAATTTAGAGTAACATTAGCAGCTCCGTTCTGCTCTTTACTGGACTTCGGGATGTTTACACTCCAGCAACTCCAGCAAACATTACCTGAGATAATGTATCAATCAATGTGTATATAGACAGATAGATAGATAGATAGATAGATAGAGATCTATGATAAAATAAATATGTCTTCTACATGGGTCATCAACTGGTGAAGATGCTCTGGGAACCAGACAGACAACGCTGTAGAAACATACACAGAATAGAGAGAGGGATGCATACAGTAGTCGACTTCATGATGTTGAGTCTATTTTTATGTATTTTCTGCCTCACAGAATACAATAGTTTCATAAATCAGCTACATTTTTTTTAATGTATGGTAGTTTAGCTGGGGTTCTTGCCCACTTGTGTGTGAAGGTGTTCTCCATCTTAAATGGTTAACTCCATCTTAAATGGTTAACTCCATCCCTCTACTGAGCCTTTGTATTTTAGGTAACGGGCACAGTCATTGACTTCATGAGTTTGAGTTCATAAAGTTCTGAAGTGATGAGTAATTATTTTTTTTACATTGAAAAAATCAAGGCCTTGCTGGTTAACACATTCCCAGCATGATTGGATGAAACTAATATAACTGCAGCTTTGGTCCATCAAAGCTTTTGTGAACCTTTCTGGATGAAAAAAACGAGATGGATAACTTGAAAGGGACCGTCCCGTCAGTACCGCGCTCCTTTTGTCGCCTGATGTTGTACAAATTCTCACAGATGATGCCAGTTTGTAGTTTGTTCAGCTCAAAACGCAGTTAATTAAACATTTCGCCCTGCTGTGTTTTGTGAATATGTGCGTGGGAGATTAATGAGATCAATTTCAGATTTGTGTAGGAGAGGGAATCAATGTCCCCAAAAGTCATACTGACAGGCAGATTAAGCACATCGGCCCAGCGGAGGGAAAAACACCATCATCTGCCCGTGGTTGTCTCTTTCTGTCTCTCATTCACTTTCTCTCATTTCTCACTACTCTGTCATTCACTCCCAATTCCGTGTACCGCAATTCAATACACTTCATTGGCATCAGTGGTACTTGAACGGTCCTGGTGGAGCATTTAAATGGAATTGGAATTCATCAAAACCAAAATCGAATCAGTCAAAATGTGTTAACTCGTGTGCGTTTTTGTGTATTTGTGTTTTCCACAGAGATCTGTGGTGCACATCACACATCCAGGATCAAATAAACAGTAATAATCAGCTGTAATGATTTCAAATTCTAATCTAAAGTGGACACGGTATGCTTGAGTACCAGTAAACCACTAAATAAATTTACAGTGCAAAAAGAGTCTTCACTTTACCCCATTTGTGGATGTTTTTCAGTGACTCTTGTTTTTTTCCTCCAAAGTAACAGATTATTGAGTCAAAACGTCTTCACCTTAATTATTTGTCACACCTTTGTTTTGGACTTTCATACCTGCCTGTAGGTTTTCCTCTTTTGATAGCCAGGATTTGTCGGCCCTTTCTCTTCTCTTCTCACTGTGGTGATTCAGGCTGGTTTTTTTGGTTACGGCCGGCTCTACTCTGTATAGCGACAGAGATAAAACTGCCTATTTGTATTCATGGCTTTAAATCTGATAGAAATTCACTTTTCTTTGTGTTAATGTGTTTGCTATCCGGGGTTCCAGACACACAGTTTCAATTTGGTACATTTTGTGTCTCTGTGGCTTGAGATTGTGAGGCAGCGCTGGTCTGGGGTTAATCCCTCATTTGCATGCTGGAGTTATTTGGTTGATCAGTCTGTTGACCCTCTGAGAGAGTTAAGTATTTTAGTCATCCATCTATTTTATTGGTTCGTACAAATTTATATTGAATGGAGCCACCATTCTTTTTTCTTTTTCTTTTTGTTGATACTTTTTTGCCAGGCTTGGCTGGGAATGGCAATGATGTTAGTCGGTCGGCCCATTAGTTTGGTCCAGACTGAAATATCTCAACAACTATTAAATGAATTGTAATGAAAATGTGTGCAGAATGAATGCTAATGAATCTGCTGACTTTCCCTTTTTGCACCATGCACCGTAACGTTAATGTCTCAACAACTATTGGGTGGATTGGCATTTAAATTTGATAGAGACATTCATCTCCCCCTCCGGATGATTTGCAATAACTCCAGTGGTTCCTTTGCTTTACATCTAGCGACATCATTAGGGGAACCTTTTGATTCGTCCAATACTTTGGTTTATGAATACATACCTAAAAACTAATGACATTTCCATCAGCCTCAGCTGTACTTTGTGTTTAGTGCTAATCAGCTAATGTTAGCACGCAAACACACTAAACTAAGATGGTGAACATGGACATATTTCAGTTCCATATATAAAGGCGTCTGTTTGAATTGCTCTGAATCAGATTTACAACAGATTCTGGCAGGCTTTTGTCATATTGACTGCCAGAATAAAAGTACCCTGAGGCATTTGAGCTGCAGGCGATGATGCAACAAGACATTCAGTGGTGTGTTATTATTACCACTGATGCTGCTCGTCGCCTAAACCAACTCACCTACACAGAAAAACTCAACATCTTTAATCTCTCTAAACCTCTTTTCATATGAACCCTAAAATCATATTCCCCCTGCAGTACAGTTCCTAACATTTCTTTGAGCATGTTTTGATTCTGCAAATGTTTGTTTTTTTCCCCTTCCTCTTCCTCCTGTTATGTCTCTCTTCTCTGCTCAGGCTTTAAGAACCATTTTGAATATGGGACCAGATTAGTAAAAGCATGCTAATGCTCAAGGACTTTCAAACCCGCCTCATCCCCTGAGATAAAACCTGAAATCCAGAGGTGAAAGAAGCAGGAAATTGGGGGAAAATTAATTTGTTGTTGCTGTGTTTTTCAGCACTATGAAATAACACAATTTGACTCGTATTTAAAGACTGACTGTATTCACTCTTTCCAGTATTTAAAGAAAAAAAACAATACATTTTATTACAATATATGTTTTGGTGCTATATATAACAGTCTCTTCACATATCACCTCGCAGATCTTTCCTAAATCCAAAGTTAGTGAGTCATCTCTCCTCATCCTCCAGTCGTCATCTGGTATGTTAATGCTTCTGGCTTCAACAGTCAATTTCATTCGGTTTTTCAATGCAGAAGTCTCCTCATACCAGCCGATGCTCCCTTCAGCTGTCTCATCAAACTCCTCTTGGCATTTTCCGTCCCGCTAAGGCCAAACCTCCCCTCCACCCTCAGTAACGGCAGATTTGAAATCCACACCAAGTTAAGCTCTGTCTTTCAAATGGAAGTAAAACACTTGACATTGTATAAGAAAAAAGACAGCTACTTGCAAAGTGCCTGGTTTTTCTTCCAACGGAATGTACATATGTACAAGTATTTAATATTTTGAATAATAAAAGCAAAAAATAAACTATTAATTCACAGTTATCATTTTTAATTGCAAGTGGGAAAACCTTCCTGTACTCAATAAGCCTGAGCTTCTAGTGTCATTCCTTTTTACCTGAATCTCTACAAAAAAACACTCAAGATTGCTTCAATATTACCATTTCAACAACATTCAAACATAAACTGACTCCAGATCCACTGCTTACTTGCATTCATTTTAACTGTTATTTGCACATGACCTTTTACCTTCACCTTGACTTTCAGCATACAGGCATTACAATAATACCCATGCTTATGTAAGACTGTGCATTTCAATGTGAGCCCACTAATGTTTACTTTGGGTCTAGACAAAGGTCAGTGCCGCGCTGCTCTTTAAAGCATGAGCAGTCTGAAAGCATTTAGGCCAACCAAAATTAAGCGTGATGAGATGAGAGGTCATGTGAAATGAGACTTCAAAGCATAATGTGACGAGGAAATTGCTGTGGGATTCATCAAAACAAAGACTTCATAGAGTAAAGTAATTCATGCAAGAAGACAGAAAACGGACGAGGAACAAAAAGCAAACTAATACGTTTATTCACATAAAATTGTACAGTAAATCAGTCTATTAGGCCTTGAAACTTCCTTGCAATTATTTTTTCTTAGAGTTGAATGACCAAATTCTGTGGAAGAACAAAACCACACAAGCCCTCTAGTGCTGTGTTTAAAGGCCAGAGACATTTATCAAGACAAACTATGGACTTGTAAATCAGGAAAAAGCCACACAACACCTCATCATTTATCCCGTGCTATTACTGAAGTCATTAAAGCTTCACTGAGTGAATCATTCACTGTGCGAATGGGTCTTGATCTCATATGCCGTGTGCTGAACTCTGCCTTTATCTCTGTGAGTATATAAGGATGTGCAACGTCGGTGGCCTCAAATGAAAAAGGGTGAAATGTGTGTCTCTCCACATAAGCGTGAGATAGAAAATCTGAACAGAATGAAGCAGGAAAACAGTTGTCACAATGATGTAATCCTTCCTGTTCTAGGTACCCTCTCCCAGAGCCAGGTCCACCCACTCCTGGCCTCCCTGCCTCTGCCAGGTCGACCCTTCCAGCCACAGACTCATGCACAGCTGGAGCACTTCCTGCCACTCAGGATCAACCGCTCCTCGCCGCTCAGCCTCTTCCCCAATTTTAGCACGGTAAGAAATCACATCACATTTCTAGTAAGCACACATGATGCTGAAGTGATTCCAGACCCAAACATAACCTTAATTCTTTCTTGAAACAGAAGGAAAGATAGAGTATTTAAAAGAAAAAAAAAAAAACGCTGATAAAATTGCAAAAATGCCCATATACAGTATATATATATATTCCATAAACAACTTGATTTTACTTAAAATGCACTTAGTAGCCATGCTATATAGGAAAATATTAATAGACTCAAAAATATACCTGCTTTTTTGTTTACAAGGTTACTTGCTTTTAAGGGAACCTGTTTGCATTACTCTCTAAATTCAAAAGGTATCACCGACTTGAAGCAAGACCACCATGTTCAAGATGTGTGCATTTGTGTTCTTAGATGGACCCAGTGCAGAAGGCAGTGATCAACCACACCTTCGGCGTGGCTCCAGTGCCCAAGAAGAAACCCATCATTTCCTGTAACATCTGTCACCTGCGCTTCAACTCCACCGTGAGTCGTTCCATCTTTTTCTCATATATCTCAGAGGAAAAAGTTTCTTCTCTTGAGCTCCCTCTGAGCTTTCCTCTGGTAAACTAAAATAAAACAAACGCTCAATGACTGGTTTGGATTTATTTTTAATTCACTGCAGGAAGGCGGAAAAATACCTTTGACCACTCTGCCTCTGTTTTCTGCATAATGTAGTCATCATCATCAACCTGTGATGCATTTTTATATATTTTAAATTGAAGTGTTGAATCAACAATATTTCATGTAATTCACTGTGAGACTCTCTTGATGTTTGCTGTCGAACAACCACATACTGTATTTGCAACATATTTAATGTTTTTTGCATCTTAATGGTTTAAAAACAATCTTGACGCAGGCTATTCTTCTTATCAGTCCAATCAGTATATTTATACAGTTTCTATTTACTTAAATGAACAGTGGGTTCATAGAAGGAAACCAGTCAGCTAGTTCTGTTGCTTTTTTCCTTCTTATCACACCTCCCCATTCATATGAATTAGGCTCCCACTCCTATGGACTTCGTTTATACATATTTGCATTTATATTGTTAGGAGGAACCTGGTTGAATGACAATGACTCTTCTTTTGTGAAAACTTGAAGAAAGCAGGACACTGGCGCGAGGACATTCTACTACCCTTACTTCCTCATCTGTCTCTTTCTCGCTCTGCTCTGTACTTTTGGACCAACAGTGATGCTGTAAGGAGTCTTTTTTTCTAGCTAACAGGCTCTCTCCTCCTCCCCTCTGTGTCACCTGCAGCTGAGCTGAGAGTGCTGGTTTACCCAGGAGTTGGATGCCAGGTTACAGGCAGGTACCAGGTCCCAGTAGGGGGCTGCGCTGAACGGGTGGAATTTGTACTTGACAGAGAAAATTGACTAAAGGAATAGTTCAGAATATTTCAAGTCTTTTCATATTTTATACTCACTGCTTGTGTAGTACATACAGAAGGTTTCCTTTTCACAGTCATTCATATTTTTTATTTTTTTGTATGAGACGAGAGCTTCAGGTTGCTATTCAAAGTTCAACGCAATTCTGAATCCACTGATACAAACTAGGATTACAAAGTTAAACCAACGCTAAAATTATTTCGAAGGTGATTGCATAGTAAGTCATGCTAAATTTGAGTGGTTATTTAAAACATTAACCATGTTTTCGCTGCTATGAAGAAGATATATGACCATAATCACCAAAGTCATAAGGGTTGACTTTCTGGGAGCCATGAATGTCTGTAACAAAATCCATGACAGTTGGACCAAGCAGCAACCTCAAGTTCTGAAAAGTGAAGCCAATGCAAGCCTAACACTTGGACTCTAAGTGCTTTATTGCACTGAATGAGGACTAAAAAATGTATGAAGACAAAGATGGATGGCTGTGAAAATGGTGTCTACTTATACTACGTAACCCACGATGTGCATAAAAAAAGCAATGGACTTGAAGACTTTATTCCTTTAAGGCTGCTAAACTCACTGAAAAAAAGCATGAAAGATTCAAGCCTGAAGGATCACACATGATATTCTAATTCTGCTGCCCTTTTGTGGAAAACAGTTGTTGCTCACTGTGTATGAAGAGTTTGGGCATCAGTGGTGTGGTGAGAATGCATAAAGCAGCTTGAATCAAAGTCAGCGGAGGCCAAGCAGTCCTGACAGTCTCCTTGAGGATCTTTGCCGTCCTGGGACACCTTTTCTACATGTTAATCTCTTGTGAAGTTAACTATGTTGGAACATAGTGAACACATACTACACTGCCTTGCCAGATAGTATGGTAGAATGCAGATGGGAGCAGACTCTTCCGTCTGACTCGGTTGTAATTCACGCTGAATGATTAGTGTGCACTGACATTCAACGTGGCCAAAGGGGCCGTTCACCCTTTGCTCAGCCCTGTGTCCCCCCCGCCACACACTTTGATCCATGGTGGTACCCTTTCTGTTTGTGTAGCAGCATAAGCTTAATGCAAAGTGTTGATGGGAGACTCCTCCCCCCCCCCACCACTTTATGCACAAAGTCACTAAAGGATCACCTCTGCACACTCAGCTCGGACGCTGTACAGTGTACAGTGTGTGCCTGGAAACTGGATAATTTGAGCGACGACAAATTATCCAACAGCCTCGTGTGAAGCTAGATACTTGAAGCCTTGTTACACTGTTCAAAACTCAGACTCTCTGTTGATTTAGTTGTGCACTTGTGTCCTTCATATACAGTACAGAAATGCACTAGTGTGGCAAAAAATGTGCGCTCTTAAAGGTCAAGGCTGGTTATCTTTTATGTTTTTGTTATTGTTAAGAAATCCCATCAAAAGAAGAAAACCAAGAATTCTATAATCTGTCCAACTTCCCTACTTTGTCTGTGGTACTTTTAAAAGGTTAAAATAACTTCCTTAAACAGCTGGTTACTGTCATTTTTACCGCCATATTGCTAAAACAGGGACTATTTTCAGAGGCTGATTAATACAGATTTGGCACTTTAATCAGTATTTTTTTTAGAACTAGCATGGTATATGTGTGATTGATTAAATTAGTTACTGTGTCCATGTTCATATAATGAAGGAACATGCAGTGTGGCTCATTTGTGTGTTTTTGGACAACAATAGAGGCTCTACGGCACAGGAAAGAAATACATCCGGCTACTCAGACTATACTACTAATTTAACTTCAGTAAGTTATAGGCCTATTTTACAGAGGACACTCTGACATGTCAGTCACAGTAAAGAAAAAGCACAGATGTAAATTATAAAATGAATGATGACATAATCCTATATAGCTGCTTCAGTTTCTCAGTCCTGGTGTTGTACATGCTGGCTCACTGTCACACTGTCACGGCTTACTGGGACACTTGAATAATATAATATTAGTAACACCTGTGCTGTTCCTACAATGACAATTAGAGATGTTTGTTGTGAATAAGGCCTATTTACCCTAATATATTTAATCATCAACAAACAGGTCTATTTAATCAAAGCACATGTTGTACCATTTATGTAAATATGACAAATAATATAAATAACTCACCAGCTTCCTTCAGGGCTTTTAACTGCCTCTCAGGTCTTCATCAGCAGATGGAGTTTGCTCATTTGTCATGAAGATGTTAATGAGTATATTAAGCCAAGCTGCCATATAACATATTGTGCAGATAAATATTGTTGTAGAAAATTAGAAACAAAGCAATCAACAAACTGCTACTTTATTTCTTTATTATTATTTACTTTATTGCCGTTTGTTTCCTGAAGCTAAGTAGAGCATATACAATGTATATATTTGCTGTGTTGTACGGAGATATTAATGTGTGTATGGATTACCAGATAAATGTTTTTTTGCTTCAGCTGTTTTGTTTCAGTCTTGGTGCACTTCTACTTGCTGGCTCTCGCTTTATCTACAACCATCCAGAGCCATTTTGGGCACTGCCCCAAATGTGTTTTCTCTCGCAACAGAGGTAGGCTCAGGGGGCATTTTGTGTTGCAGGATATGCACACAGGCCCTTTTGTGTCACAACGAATTAGTGGAAAGATGAGCCAGTGAGCTAAGAGGATGGTCATGAGATGCCATGAGCCCAAATGATGCTCATTTGTGCACAAACGTGACGGCGATGATGATCAAAATGGCGATGTGACTCTTCCTCCAAGTCAAATGCTCAATCGCATTATTTATCCCTAACTCCATGGATGCATGCGAAGCCAGAGAGATGGAACAGATGGAAAGATTACAGTTTACTGATTTCATGCTGTCCTTCATTAATTTAATCATGTCAGTGATTCGGTTCATACACTCTACACTGATTTTCTTCTCTGTTTGTTCTGCTCGTGTGTGTGTGTGTGTGTGTGTGTGTGTCATGGTCATGGTCAGACCCAGGCGGAGGCCCATTACAAAGGTCACAAACATGCTCGCAAGATGAAGGCCTTGGAGAATCGGAGGAACCGGAAGAAGAAGGGTCACAGTCCGACAACAACAGGAAAAGACAGGGGCCGAGGGAGGGGGATGATGGGAAGAGGAGCAGTGCCAATAGACTCCCATTTGAAAGACACAACGGGTATAAATCTTTCTGTATTTAAAGGCGCCCCATCCTCTGAGTAATAAGTGGTAATGGGAGAGACGTAAGCACTAGTCTTGGGTAGCTGCCACTCAGCTGGCTAATTACCAGCCATTACCTGTCCTGCTATCATTGGCTCTGTCAGATAGGTAATTACTCTCATCAAGCAAAGATGAGAAGCCTTAAAGAGATAGTATTTGAAGAGAGATGTAGTGGTGTTACTACTTTTAGTTTGATTTTAGCTGTAAATCAACAGTGGCTCAACACAACTCCCACTTAGTTTCTTGTTCCTATTACAACAACACATTTGTATTGTCACTTTGCTAATGGACATGCAAAGTGTGTAGAAAATTATGGAAAAGTGCTTTTCTTTAATGAATCAATTTATAGTTTCAGCTCTAAAAGTAAGCCAAGTTTCAAAATAGCCTTGCAAGTTACTTTGATGCCCAACGCAGATAGAAGACAAAGAAGAAATGCATCAAAGTCGATTCAAAGTAGATGAGGCATCTCAGGGCCGTGTGTGGGCGTTTTGGTTAGAATTTGGTCTTTGAAGGTATATTGAGAATAAACGTCTGAGGATCAGTTGTTGTGCTAGCTAGGATATGCCCTCCCTGTCCTTGTGCAGGTGACCAAGCTCTTTACTTGTCTCTGTAATTTCAACAAAAAAAACACTGTAAAACCTGCCATGTGCAACTTTTTATTGTTGATGTAAACTGCACTTTGGCTTGTGAAAATCCCCCCAAACTGCTCTTTAATTCCCAGACAAAATACTGTAGACATGAGTGTCCTAATTGGAAGCTACAGCCCTTGATCCGTTCCATATTCTTAATGTTATAGCTATTGGTTGTTCTGCACCATTGCCTACACAAGAGCTGCAGTGAGAGCAACAACTTTGCTGTCTTTTACTCACTTCGCTTCTCATTCTGCCTGAATTAAAAATGTCAGCCACTTCCTTTCTTTGCTCCGTCTAACGTTCCTTTTAATTACTGATCTCCCCCCTCCCATTTTGTTCCACAACCTATCAATTTCCGTCAAACCCCACAATGATAAGCTTGTTACGTTCAGCAGTTGCCATGGTTTTTGATTGATGGTGACAGAGAGAGCTGCAGCAGAGGGAGCGAACAATTGACAGAGAGATGGAGGAAGAATGATTGGGATGGCGGGAAAAAGAAGGAAAAAATACTAAAATTAAAGAGAGATGATAGAGCAGAAAAGAAAGTCGGGAAAATATAATAACAAGATTAAATAAAATAAAAAAATGAAAGGTCGTCTGCACAAAAAGACAGATAATATGAAGGAATAGAGGATTACATTAGTCAAGAAAAGTGTGTAGGATTCTTGTATCGTTGAGGCATTGTAAAACTGTGCATTAAACGTCATGAGTGATTTTTCTGATATTTTAGATGGCACACCCAGTTTTAGTAGCTAAACTAAACCAGCAGAAATCTTTGAATTTTCAATTCAACAGAACTTTATTTATACCTGTACAGGTAATTGTATGCTGCAGCTCTCCATCCAGATCAACAGGCGTGTTAATCACACAGCTAAAAACAACAAGCAAGTGCTAAAATCTTTATGAGCAGTATATAAACGTTTAAAAATGATTATAACATACTATAATGTAGTTGTAAGCACATATATATATGTTTATTAATGCAATTTCCAACAACTTCAACTCCTCCTGAGGGCACTTCAGGAGGCTGGTATACAAACAGATAATGAATGACATTACAGTAAAACACAACTGTAATAATACATTAGTGTTGTCTTATGAGAAGTTATAATTGTTGACAAATACTGCATAATATTAACGCTCATTATATACTATTACAGCCACATTATAGTGTGTCGTAAACTATTTTGTGAATGTTTATGTACTGCTTATGAACGCTAAATAGGGGGACTTAAAGTGAAGTGTTAACAAAAAACTTGATGTGTGTTCACTATGATAATATTGTCAAATACCCCAAATGTTTTCTTATCAGTAAATCACCACAAAATTGCATAAAATTCAAGCAGCTATAATAAATACTTTGTCATCCACATAATAATGCGACCTTCGTTTTTACTCTGATTCTTATCCAGATAAAATACAAAGAAAAATATCATATTATCAAACCAATTCTAAATGGGCTCATAGTGCAACTTCTATGTTTATTCATCCGTCCACAGGGTTAAGTGCTTCTTCCCAACCTGCACAGCAGCAACCAGAAAACATCCAGGAAAGTTTGCTGGCACCCACCACGCCCACACAGCCTTCATCCACAGACTCCTCTTCACTCCGTTCTCCTCAGCTCTCCCCACAGATGTCCCCTGGCACTCAGCTCAGTGATCTACCTTCAGACAGTCCACCTGTGGAAGGGTGCAGCCTGGCCACCGGTTCAGCCCCACACTCTGACCGTCAAGGGAGCGCCACGGGAGGTGAGGAGGAGGTGGTGAAGGTGGAAGAAGCTAAGGAGGCCAAGAGCGACAAAAAAACTTTTCACTGTCCTACGTGCAAAGTGACGCTCAATTCCAGCTCACAGTTGGAGTCTCACTGTAGTGGTATGTTCTAAAATACTACTGCTATTACTTATTAAAAGTTAGTAAGGTTATGAATCCGACATTCAGTTCTCCTCTTTGTTTGGCTGAATCAGGCTCTAAGCACAAACAGATGCTTGATGGTCACAACAGCAGCCAGTCACAACGCAGGGTCAAGATGACATCATCGCCCAGGCCCACCAGCCGAATTAAGCAGCGAATGAGCAACAAGACCAGAGCGGTTGTGGGTGTATCCAGCCAGCCGTTTCACTGTGAATTGTGCCAGGTGTCAGTCAACTCAGAGACACAGCTGAAGCAGGTAAGTGGGTTTATCCTGATATAAGAAATGTGACTAATTTTACTACTCACTAAACTGCTGACCACTGTATAAAATCTCAAAGTGTGGAATCCCTAACCTTTGTGCTTTGAGGGAAAACTACCCAGTTTGTTGGCTGTCCCGAATGAATCACTTTATATTCCTGTTCCCTTTTTAGCACATGAGCAGCAGGAGACACAAAGAGCATTTGGCTGGGAAGCCTGTCAAGGCGAAGTTCACACCCTATAATAAACTACAGTCCAGTGCTATCTTAGCGGTGAGAATTAGTTACACAGTCACACACACACAGGAACATTTGAAAGAAAATACGCAACACATACACACACTCAATAGATGCAAATGGTAAGCTCTGCCTCGCACATGTCAACATACTTGCAAGCCCAATGGCTGCTTAGTGATTGATACAAATAATATAGATATATAAATAACAACAAATGGCTTCTGTTTGTTAAGTGAAAACCACCACTTTGGTCCAGACTAAAATATCTCAACAATTATTGGATTGCCATTCAATTTTGTTCATGGTTCCCAGATTTAATGTGTCTAATCCAAATACCTGCACAACCAATGACGTTCTCATGTACCTTAGCTGTACTTAATATGTAATGCTAATTAGCAAATGTTAGCACGCTAAACTAAGATGTGAACATGGTAAACATTATGCATGCTTAACATCAGCCTGTTAGCATTTAACAGCTTGACTAGCATGGCTTTAGAGTCTTAGTTTTGTTTCGACTGAATGTGCCTCTTGTCTTTGCTGTCAGACTAAACTGGCCTTGCAGAAGCAGCTATCTAAGGCCCTGCCGGCAGGGTTCCTGACCAACCACCTCAATCGAGCTGCTTTGTGCGCCATGGCGCCTGGACCCTTGGCGCTACGGCTGCCGCCGTGTCCCACAGCCTTCATCCATGGTCCCCTGATCAGCCCCACACTCTTCAGGCCGGCCCCAGGACCTCTGAGGGTCACACATGCGCCTATTATCTTCTCTCCTTACTAGCAATGAGCCAAGCTAGGCTAGAGGACGTACAGTAGAGTGGATCTAACCTAGCCAAGTCTGGACTAGCAGAATAGATTAGCTTGGTCGCTGAGGACAAAGCATGGGACACCCTGAGGGATACCAGTACACTGTTATGCCATGATGGCAGCATATCAGCATGTCATGTTTGGCAGGCTCAAGTCATAAGAACCGTATGCACAATCCCCTGGTGTGGATTGAGATTTCAGTGCAGACTGACCAGTGAAGGATCATCGCTCAGCTGTTTTCCCTCAACAAACTTTTGAGTGCATGTTCCCCGGAGTCTGGACCCCTCTTGAAGCCATAAGGACAAAGATATTTTAGTTTTATTTATAGGACAATAATAGACTAATACACTAGAGTGTGTAAATGTTATGTGTTTGTTGGCAAAATTATTTTTATTTCAGAGCTTTCTAGTTGTACTCTGAGAACAAGTACAATACTTCATTCCTGCTTTAGTCTTCATAACCAAAATGTAGGAAATCCAGATTGAAAGTGGCTATTTCCATACAACCACCCTCCACCAATGAAAAAACAAATTCCGATTGTTGAGGATATTGCATCTCAACAATTGTATATCTTTACAGCCATTGTCTGATGTGAATGCCTTCTCTTTATTTTAGATGAATACATGTTTCTCTCTTGCTCTGTGTTACGAGGTGACAATCAACAAACACCCTGATATGATGCCAAGAATACTCGCCATATGGAGACAGACTACATACAGTATGATACAATGAGATGGTTTCATTTAAAGTTATTCGATTTATGTGGATAAAGACGAATTACAGCTTGATGCTGTTTGTGCAATATGAAGATACAGGATGTTGTGTGTTATTCCCCAAAATTTAAATGATTTATTCACAGATATTTAAATGCATCTTTGATGTCTTTATTAAAACGTTTTTTTTTCATAGAGCTGTATTAAAAGAACGTTCTTTAGAAATCCCCTCCCACCTTATTGTGCTGAATCATCCTAAGCAATATGTGTTTTTGAAGTGTCACCTGGTAAAATTAATGACAAGTGTAACTGTGCATCAATTGCAATAATGTAAATGATTATGTGCTAAAAATGTCGATACTGTATTCTATATGAACTTATAAATAGTCATGTTTTTTTTACACAGTTGTGGTGTTTCTTTCTTCATATGAAAAATTGAGTGCCTTACCATTAATTTTAAATATACAGTGAACACAAGCTTACTTCAGATATGAATATAGTTATAGACAAGGACACTGAAAGGTCTTTGATCAAGGCACACTCTCTAATAACTTGTATCCTCAGTATGATACTGTTATTATATCGCATGAATCAAAGGTCAGAGAATATAAATAGCCAAAGAAAAATATATACATTTATTTTGATCAAAATGAATCAAGTACAGTATATCGTATAAATAGTGGTGAGTCACTGAACTCCTGCAGATTTGAGATAGAACACTGACCTACTGATAACCACATGCACAGATACAAGCAAAGTGACACTTAACATCAATCCTTTCGCCAGACTGAAAACTATATGGTGTTTGAGTAAGAGAAGATGTAACACAAAACACAAAGTGGCTATTCCCCACACTGAGTATAACCCATACTTTGTGATACTCTTATGCCATCTAGTGGTGTTTTGTAAGAAAGAGCAAGATAAGATAACCTGTAGATAGGCAGGGAGATATCTGTGATATTTTTCTGCACTAATATACATTTATATCAATATAAAAACAAAAAGTTATGAATTTAAGTAGTTGCCATGCTTTTCATAATAATCAACGGTAGTACAAAAAAATGAAACGTCATCTAAGTATCTTTATTATTGATGCACCAACCCAAAATGTAGGTTTAGTTTGCTTGCTGGAGAGCTGATTCTGGATATACAGTGTTGGACATTAGCCTATATATGTACACAATTCGCAATAACATGTCCAATTGTTCATTTGTGAATCATTTTGGCCTTTAAATCCTGGCAGTAGCATCCTGGTCACCACAAATACATACAAGCATGTAGAGCTTCAAGGTGTCAGGTGAGATGACAGGTGGGTGTAAGTTCATGATTTAGTGGAAGAATGTAACGTGATACAAGCAGAAGTTTATGGGATGGTTTCAAATGGAGTTTGAGCCAGGCGAGGTTTGACGCAATAGCACATTACCGGTTATTTTTAGTCATTTTTTGTAACATCTATTTTTAGAATGCTAATGTATGCAAGATTTGATTAAATAAAATAAAAATATTTTAGATACAAGCCTTGCTTTGGGAAACTTAAATTTAAATATATGTTATATTTTTAAATGCAACGTTTTCCTTTTTTTGTCTGGCCTAGTTTCTCATGACCTCAAAAATAAGAAGAAGGAAAAAAAGCAATCACCGATTAGTCCCCGGAAATGACGTCGGTTCGTGTTCGTCCTTTCCAGCAAAAAATGGCAGCTGTTGACATCGACGTGCCGGTGGACACAGAAGCTCAAATCCGCAATCCGGAGGACATGGAACGGTAAACATAAAATTGTCCGCTGGGTTGTGTTTCGCTGCGCGTATAATGTGAAGATAACCCGGGATTCACTGACTGAACTCAACCGCCGTTAGCTGACAAAGGCTCCGAAACAACGGCGCGACCACCCCGGAGACGAGCTAACGAGGCTAGCTTTCCGGGGGAGAAACGGCACATTTAGAGTTGGCTAAATCTTAAGATTTTATTGGTTTTCATAAATGGCAGCCGGTGGCGTTCTTGTAGTTTCGATGGTTCACTTTAGAACCGCGAATTTGGGATTCTTCAAAGTCACTTCCCTTCACAGTGTATTCGTCAAGAGAACCTAGCTTAAGATAATCAGCGTGTCTTGAGACATGCTACAGCTAATTTACGGCTAACGTTATCCAACGAGCATTGTGTTGTGTGTCTCGTGAGTTAATTAACCTTTCTGTACGGACATATTTTAACATAAATAAAGAATTAGGTCAGTCTTTTGGTGGAAAGGTAAAAATCGGTGGGTTTCCCCTTTCTAGAAACTTCCATAAGAGGCTGACGGACAGAATTATAGTTTTATACTTGGTGCTCCAACAATCAGATAAAGTAATTTATTTAGTGAATCATCTAAAACGTGCTCAGGTATTTAAACGTCCGCGTTGTGTTCGGGTTTATCTCATATTAATTCAGCTCCCCCTAATTCAGCTGTGTTATATACGTAACGTTAAGTGTGTAAACGTAGTTTGAGATTGAAATAATCCAAAATACCAGAATGAGTGAATTTATGCCAATGTATTAAAAATGAGTCTGTGTACAGGAAAATTAATAAGGAAAATAAACTGCGGGTGTCGGCGTCACATTTGTTACCAAAATGTTGAATTTAGAGTTGGTTTGATAACTAAAATTCAACTGTAGGATCAATAGCGTTTAGTAGCTAAAGATACATTTAAGCTCCCTAAGCCTGCAAAATGTAAGGAGTTTGGTGATAATATTCGACAATTTTTTTTTTTAAATAAATCTGAAATATTATATATTGGTAATCCTGAACTAGACGGAACCTGTTAACAACAATTTGAGCTGTCCAAATTCAAAATATTTCCAAATGACAATGATCCATTAGGCTTCTAATACAAATGTCTCTTTGCTGGTGCCTTTTTAGTCTTTATTGGGTTTATTTGCACTTGTATAACATTTGAAGTAAGTACTGTGGTTTCACTATTCACCACCTAAACCTGAGCCGCCTGCTACCTTCAATATTTGAACTATTTATACATATTTGACTTGAATTCTAGTCTCAAGTTTTGTACAAAACAAAAGTATTTTGTGAATATTATATTCCATGTCTGCTAATATATTTCCCAATATCCTACACACTGGACCTTTAATTCCTCTACAGGCATTTATAGCACGTTTTTAAATTGTATTTATTTATCATGCCCGCAGCATGTGATGTTAACATATGTTTAAGAGAATACTCTATTTAGCTTGTACATCTTTTACAAATCTAATCCTTAAAGCAGCTGTGTGGCCTAACTGCAATAGACCCGCATCGCAGATATTTTTTGCCTAAGAGTCGGATTTTCTTCTATACACAACCTTAGTTACAATTGAAAACACTGACTGATGTCACTGACTGGTGTGGCCCCGATAGCAACACTTTAAAATGTGAATCAGAGTTCGTCTACCATTTAACACATGGCACGAAAGTTAACTTTTAACTATTAGTGCTGCAGTAAAGCAGTCATATTCTGTACATCTTGGCTCGTGGAGGGCTTTTATTGGTTGAGTGATTTATCGCATACAAGTTTTTTTTCCATATTGTGTCTTCTAACTACTGACATCTTGGTAAAGCATCTGTTCCACCCTGACTTTGGTTTCTGTTTTTCCTCTCTGCAGTCAGGCTGAAGGCTTCAAAGAGCAAGGAAATGCATTCTACAGCCAGAAGGATTACTCTGAGGCTTTCAACTATTATACTAAGGCCATAGGTGAGGTTACCACTAATTACTCTTTACCTGTTGTCCAATCTTTGTACATACTCTCCTGTTGAGAAATGCCGATGGTCTCCTCTTGTGACACCTCTCCCAGCAAAACAAATAACAATAAATAATTGAGTCAAGAAATGCTCCCTCAATGTACCTAAAAACGTTATCGGGACCATCTTGACTTCTGCCATTTGTATGGACTTGCAATATAATTGCAGTATTCATTAGTACCCACATCTCAGCTTGCCTGTATGACATGGGGTTTTCTTTCTTTCATCTCAAGATGTGAGCCCCAAAACTGCCAGTTATTATGGCAACAGGGCAGCCACCCTCATGATGCTCTTTCGCTTTCGTGAGGCCCTAGAAGATTCCCAGCAGGCTGTGCGGCTGGATGACTGTTTCATGAAGGTCGGTTTGAACATCACCTTCATTCTCATAATTGCCCGCCACTTATTGTCTCAACCCCCCCCCCCCCGACCTGCAGAAGCGTGCACAACATGTTGAGGTTTTTTCTGTACACGGTCCTAAGAAGGTAATGTGCTCCTCCTGTCCCACAGGGTCATCTACGTGAGGGCAAATGCCACTTGTCGTTGGGAAATGCCATGGCGGCTAATCGCTGCTTTCAGAAGGTTTTGGAGTTGGAGCCCAGCAACAGAGAGGCCCAGCAGGAGGTGGGGATCACCTGAACTGTTCACAATGTATTTAATGTATTAACTGTATAAGAGTGCCTTGAATTACATACTAAGCACAAACTTGGAGCGAAAGTCTGAATCCTGCAACTCAAGCTGGTCTGTTAATATTTGAAATAAAGTGTTGATGGATAATTGTTGTTATATTTCAGAATAAGACTGCAGCGACTCTACTGGAGTACCAAAGAATGGCGGATGTTGGCTTTGAAAAGCGGGATTTCAGAACGGTACTTTACACCCTTTCTCTTTTTTTCACCAATCTCTCAAACAACACAGCTCCATCTTAGCTGTCATGTGATCAGTTGTTAGTATAGGCAACATCTAATGTAATTTATGAACGTTCACGAATGAATGTGAAGCTAGAGTGTAACAGGTACAGTGAAGCGTTTCTTGTTCTGATCCAGGTGGTGTACTGCATGGACCGGGCCTTGGCTGTGTCTTCTGCCTGCCACCGCTTCAAAATCATCAAGGCCGAGTGTCTGGCTCTGCTGGGACGCTATCCAGAAGCCCAGTCCGTGGCAAGGTAGGAACAACTGGTGGTAGGTTCATGGTGTGTGTGGTAGTTTGGTTACAGGGATGCAAAAGTTCATTCATTTTAAGATTTAAAAAATGAGTACAGAGTCTGCTTTATTAGCTGTCCAGTAAGAAGGATGGATTTTATTAACGGATTCTTCTCTTTTAACAAAACTTTCTTTTCCAGTGATATCTTGCGAATGGATTCGACTAACGCAGACGCGCTCTACGTCCGAGGCCTGTGTCTCTACTACGAGGACTGCATTGATAAAGCTGTTCAGTTCTTTGTCCAGGCTCTGCGCATGGCACCTGACCACGAAAAAGCCCGGCTAGCCTGCAGGGTAAGAGGATCATATTGTCCTCTTATTTCTCATTTCATTGGAAGAAGAAATAAACATGCATGCGGCTGACAGAGGGTGGCAAATATACAGGAACTGTGATAACATAATTTGTACGGGATTTTTTTATTTTAGACTAGTATTTTGAAGCACTGCAAGTGTGAGTAAATGTTTGGAAAATAAATAAAAAATGGGATTGACTTGTTCTTTTCCCAAATCAGAATGCCAAAGCCTTAAAAGCCAAGAAGGAGGAGGGCAACCAGGCATTTAAGACCTGCAACTATGAAGCCGCCTACAAGCTGTATACTGAGGCCCTGACGATAGACCCCAACAACATCAAGACCAATGCTAAACTCTACTGCAACAGAGCCACCGCAGGATTAAAGGTACCAGTCGGAGGCATTCATCAGTCATGTGGTCTGATTATTTGCCACAAAATTGCAGCCTTCCACAGTGCTCGTGCTTTTCTAGCCCTTTAATGGGTTCACTGTCATTGACCTGTTACTCATCAACAGCTGAAGAAACTTAATGAAGCCATTGAAGACTGCAGCAGTGCAATCAAGCTAGATGACACTTACATCAAGGCCTACTTAAGAAGAGCTCAGTGGTATGCTACCCAGTCAATATGAGTTAATTTCTCCTAATTTGTGTGTTCAGCATTGAGCAGTTTTCGAGTGACTTTGTCTGCCCCGTAGTTACACGAACACAGAGCAGTATGAGGAAGCTGTACGGGACTATGAAAAAGTTTACCAGACGGAAAAAACATCAGGTAAGCTCTCTTTTTCTTCTTCTTTGTTTGCCTTTATCCTAACTGATACTCTAGCTGGTCAAGTTTTTCCACACACTCACATTTTGTATTCCTCTAGAGCACAAGCATCTGCTGAAGACTGCTCAGCTGGAGCTGAAGAAGAGCAAGAGGAAAGATTACTACAAGGTGCTGGGGGTCGGCAAGAACGCCACCGAGGAGGAGATCAAAAAAGCCTACCGCAAACGGGCCCTCATGCATCACCCAGGTAGGCCTGTCGGCCTTCGCACAGACATGCAGGGAACCAACTTTGATTACATTTCATGGTTATTTATCTGAATTGTATTGTGGTGTTGCAGACCGCCATAGTGCAGCGACTCCAGAAGTGCAGAAGGAGGAGGAAAAGAAATTCAAGGAGGTTGGCGAGGCCTTCACTGTGCTCTCCGACCCGAAGAAGAAGATGCGCTACGACAGTGGACATGACCTGGAGGATGAAGGCTCCTTTGATGGCGGAGGTAAATGCTTTACGGTTATTCTGGTCTTTGGTCAGATTTACATTCAACCTGCAGGTCATTAGTGGGATGAGAGGGAACATTTTCACACTTTTTATTTTAAAGAAATGCATTTCAAAACGTGGTGATATGCTTCTTTAGAAAGTCAACTATTGGGTGCTTTTAAAGAATAGAAAGACTCTTCATTGATGACTGAATAGAGCTTTTTCACTGCAGACATTTTGAAATGTAAATAATAACTTCAATCTGGTTAATTGTCAAAATGGCATAAAATAGGCCACAATACTCTACACAGATCCATGTCACTATCATGACATGGATCATAACTTTTAAGCACTACACTGAAGTCAATGAGCCTAAATAATCCAACTGTATCTATAACTTCTAGTGGTTCCTGTTTTCTCTCTGTAGTGTACATACACACACTCATAAAATGCGTGTACAGTCTGTCAAATGCTTTGTCTTCCATCTTGTTTTTCCAGAAGCTCTTCATGACCAGCTAACTCCAATATATTTGCATTTTCTTTTTTTCCCCAGATTTTGATGCAAACAACATCTTCAGGGCTTTCTTCGGTGGCCACGGTGGTGGAGGAGGAGGAGGACATGGAGGAGGAGGACATGGAGGAGGATTTAGTTTTGATTCCAGTCCAGGTATTTAGACATCGTTTAGTTTATTTAAGAACAGGAACATTGATCAAAGTTTATGATATTAACGTAAATCTTTTTTTCTCCTTTTCCCCCAAAAGACTCTGGGCCTGGAAATTTCTTTTTCCAATTTGGCTAAAGTGAAGGATCATGTGGGGAAAAATGCAGCACTGCAGTGGAAAAAAATAAAGTTGGACCCACAGTCACCTCCTGATGCTCATCCTCCTGAGTGTCTTGCAAAACCTCCCCAATATTATTTTCAAGTGGTTTTTGATTATTGCATTCACTCCTAAATTTACTCAAAAACAGTGGGAATGATAATTCAGAGACTTTAGTGAAGAATTAACATTGTAAATAAAGAAGTGCTTAAGAAGTCTTTTTTGTTTTTTAAAGAGGTTTGGATCAGCTGATCTCAGAGCATGTCCCTGTTGCCAAAATCTAAATATTAGATTAAAATAAATCTTATAAAACTGCCTCAACCTTCATAAAGGTGACTAGTTGTAAGAAATGCATTGGAAGTTTAAGCATCATGGTTGATTAGTTTTAGAAGGCATAACATGGCATCCGTTTTTATGGTTCTCCTGGGACAGCATGTCTCTATAGAGCAAGAGTCAATGTACTGTGGAAGTTCAATGTCAAAACTGACCTCAGGACAGCCCGTTTAGGACAACGCAGGTCTGTTGCGAGTGTTGTGTTCAGGTTTTATTGGCTCATTTGCCAAATATAGAATCAATGTGCAGGGTTTTCGTTTCTTCTCCATGCTGCATTGTATATGACTCGAATGTAAAGTGTTTTGTGTCCATAAATTGTTTTCCTCCTTCAGTCTTCCCTCGGTCTTTATATTTATTGTACTGTATATTCTAACCTGTGTACAGTCGAATGCCAGTGTTCATTGTCTTCCTCCTTTTTTTTTCTTTTTTTTTTTCAAGAGACTCATTTCTAAATATTTTCCTCTTTGTTCTCACATTGTACAATGTGTTTTGTTTTTTTCTGAAACAGGCCAAAATCAGCACACACAGCACCTACACATTTCCTTCTCTTGAAAGCACCGACCACACATCTGTCCCAGTCAAAGTCAAGTGGTGCCTTACCAGAATCCATCAACCTTCTTGCAGTAAAACCTAAATCAAAAGCCGTAGAGCACGTCCTATTCGCTAAAGGCAGCAGCTACACTTGTATGTTTTTATGCACTTATGCAGGACTTTTTTCATATCTGCCCAGTGACTGAAATTTAAATTGGCAAGTGAATTCTTTATCCCATCAAACACGACTGAATTCCACGTCGTGGAGCACACCTAGCTGTCATCCATCCATACTTGTCATACACGCGCCATCAGTGCAGCCCCTCCCCTACTTTTTCCACCTGTTTTAAAAGGGCACTGGTGGTATGTTGGAAGCTTCTATTAACTGTTCTCTCACTGATCTATGTATCATTTTTAAAACTTGTCACAGTATTAACGATACGCTTTTCTTATCGCGAAAAATAAAGGCTCGTCTTTTGCTGTAATATTGGACTTTTCTTTCCTTAAATTTACTATAATTAACTCAGTATTTTAATGTCTCATATTCTAAAAAGTGAATTTTTTTTTGCTTTGTTTCTAATAGGTGCAATACAGAAAAGGTTATAATTTCCTGGAATTGGGGGCGTTACTTTTTGACCAGCGCTTATTTGAAATATTGCTGTTTTTATAGTGATTTTTTTCAGGTGGATTCTTATTATAAAGCTGTGGGCGTACCTGACATCACCACGTGACCTTATTTAAACCAATCAGGCGCCGGCAAACTACGCGTAATCGGTCGCCAGATTATGGTGCGACAGGGTTGGAGTGAGGTGGCGACTGACAGCAGCAGACCCAGGGCAACAAGGATAACTCTTTAGTGTGTCGTTTTCGACCGAGACGCGACTCCTTTACTTCGAGGAGGTGCTACTTTCATTGACGAGGTAACTAAATCCTTTTTTAAACTCCAACCTTTAGCTAGCTAGCTTCTCCAGATAACCGTTAGCATTGTTTGCAGCAATGTGATTGTGCAGCAGTTAGCCCCTCAGTCAGGACTTCCAGGTTAGCCGATGCTGTGAGGTTTGTCTGCTGAAACTTACAGACGCTGGCATCCTACCAGAGTTTCCTACATCGTTTTCCTTAGCTAGCTGTTCATCTTGAAAACATAGTTTGAATAGATGTAACTGGCTCATCACTCAGCAGGCTAACTTAAACCATCATCTATAGATTGTTA
The DNA here is from genome assembly GCF_004355925.1 of Anarrhichthys ocellatus. Lineage (NCBI taxonomy): Eukaryota > Metazoa > Chordata > Actinopteri > Perciformes > Anarhichadidae > Anarrhichthys > Anarrhichthys ocellatus. The sequence continues at coordinate 7,719,197 of NW_022280034.1, forward strand.
TTTCCTGTCACATCTCACTCCGTAGGTTTCGCCACACCTACTAGCATCTGTCCACTTCGTTTCCTCTAGGAAGTTGTACCTTTGTTTACCCACAGTGTGCTTGGCTAGCAAATTAAAGACTGAGGAGTGGGTGTGGTAGCTGCTACAGTAGCTTCATTGACGCACATGACGGTAGTTTGCACAGGGAAAGTGATGCCAGAGCACTGCCAGGCTCATCAAACAGCAGCTGTGTGTCTGAAGCAGCTAACGTTAGTTCACCCTTTTTCTGGCCCCCTTGTGATGCTGCTACCTCCAGATCCAGTTTCCTACATGTGGAGGAGTATGTACAGTGGCACATATTTCACGGCTAGATGGCTTCAAACAATGACCCAAGGATTATGGCTGGCTAAATACTGGGACATCTGGCTCTGAAAGCATGACAGGATAGCGTGCTAAGCTAAATCCTAGCTAGTCCCCCCCCAGGGTTAGATGTCGCAAGCATTTTACAGACTTTCTGTGTTGAAGTGCTGCAGCTGATGCAGAAGCTGTGGCCATAAAGCCATTGCTAGTATTTCAAAAGCTGTCTTAAAACCCACCATAAAAATGTTATCAGTTACACAATGGCAGATGAGATGAGATGCATGCCATCAAGGCTCACTACTAATCTTGACTGTGTATTTGTTTGTAGCGCTGATCTTAAAGGTGGTTCATGGACCTGTTGGGGCTGTTCCACACACTGGAACCGTAGTTGTGCTTTGTGTTGGCTGAGCAGGTTTTACAACATGCAGCGATGTTTGAAACAAGACTGTCGAGAATGTCAGGGCAACTTTTTGATGTCTCGTTGACTGTATTGGATAGATAGTCAAACTAGCCTTAAGCTAATGGTTTACCTGTCTTTGTAAAACATTACTGTGTGATTGGGTTATTGATTCAATGAGCTATACTGATAGTAAAACATAGCATGTGCACAAACCCTGGATTCGTTTAGCAGGATTTCATATTTTTCAACAGGCATGTAATAACCCCATCTAGGTGGAAAATCATAATTATCTTTGCCTGTAGCTCCTTGGTGCTCAAGTTGCAACATGATGTTTTTTTTTTGTTTCTTTTTAATCCATCAATATATAAAAACACGTGATGATGATGTAACTCTGTGAACTGTTGGCTTCTCTCTCTAAAAGGTCCTGTGCTTACTGGAGCTGCCATGTCGGCGAAAGCCATCTCAGAGCAGACGGGAAAAGAGTTCTTGTATAAGCATATCTGCACCTCCGCGGCCGTGCAGAACCGCTTCCGCTACGCCAGTGTCACCGCTGAGACCGACTGGGACCGCCTCACACAGGATCATCCATGGCTGCTGACGGAGGTGAGGCAGCTGGGACAGACTCAACCGGCTTCTGCTAGTCTTAGCTTCAGGTTGTTTCTTCTGCCGGCAAAGGAATACTAAAGTCACGAGGCTTGATTACGGCGCTGTCTGTCACTCAAACTCTGTGTACGTGATTTGCAGGACATAATATCATTACCATCACAGTGGCATGTGACCGTGTCTTTAGATGCATTGAGTGACTTTTATGATTTTGTGTGAATTGAAGTGTTCATATTATACACCACAATCAATTCTTAGCATACGCAGATACCACATATCTGTGAGGCTGAGTTTATCGCCATTAGCATACAGCTAAAAGAAGGATATGTTCTCCCTGGTTTGAACTATCATTGACTGTGTGTTTGCACTTGCACTTAAATTAATATTTACAAGAAAGTAATACTTTCACACCGAGAGCTTGTCATATTATTTGTAATGTGTTACCAGTATCAGCCTGTTATCAGTTGTTTGTCACACCAGTATTGATGCAAATCTGTGTCCTTTGTTTAATGTTGGGCTGATCATGTCTTCCACTTGCTTCTCTGTAGCGGCTGGTGGTAAAGCCAGATCAACTAATCAAACGGCGTGGGAAGCTCGGACTGGTGGGCCTCGACCTTGACCTGCAGGGTGTCCGAGAGTGGTTTAAAGCCCGCGTCATGAAAGAGACCACTGTGAGTAATCTCTCTCTATCTGTCTTGTTGGATACAAAGCGGCACAGCGTTGCAATTTTAAGACAATGAAAAAAAAATGATCCCAGAAGTCCAGCTGGAGTAACAGATCAAGGTTTATCAGACACCTAAATACTGCACTGTTGTTTATCAAACTTTGAAGAAGGATTTACTTCTCCGTAAAGTTGTTAGTTGTGACAGTCCGCAAGTAAAACAGTAGAAATATGCCGTTACGAAGTAATTTACCAGAAATATGTAATTTGACAGGCCAACACTGTCGGTCTCAACGCAGCTTTACTGGTCACTTAGCTGTCGTGTCTTCCAGACAAAGAACAGTCAGTCTTTTGTGAAGCACCAACAATTCTGTCTGTATCCTCTATTCAAAATAACATCATTTAATTTGCTTAGAATCTGCTCTGATGAATAACCAGCACTCACCATGCCAGTGTACCAGCTCACCAAGAACTTTGTTTTCTTTGGGGTTAATTTGTTCTTTTAATAATCTCTGGACTTTTAAACATTCTTTTATTTGTTTCTTGATTATTTGTCATCCGGTTTGATTTTTTATTTATTTATTTTTTTTTTTTTATATCCAACATGATGGAAATTTGGACATAACTACAGACAATAGACAACTTATTTAAACGACGAATATGCATTTTAGATACATTTAGCACACGGTCCCTGCTCCTCATTGTGATTTCACTGAATAATTAAGTCGTAAATTAAGGTAATAATACTCCAACAGGCTGACCCAATGTCGTAAATCGCGTGACTGGCATGTTGTCTTTTGTACATCTGAAGGGAATGCAAGCTACAGTTCCTCTTTACCCCCCCCCCCAGCATATGGACCTGTTAAGTGCAGAAGGTTGTTGTGTCCAGTGCCAGAGGCCATGGGCTTATGTTTAGATCTGCCAGGTGAAAGGTTATATAATGCCAGTGGAGGAGGGTGGTCTATTCTGGTCCACCGTGCATACAAACATGGTAGAACTGGCTTTTGCCTTTTCACGAGAAAGGGAATTTACGAGCCAGTCATGCCAAGTTGTTGCGTTTTTTTTTTTTTTTGTTTGTTTTTTAAAATGTGGTGTCCAAGGAACCTTGAACATTATTATTATTATTATTATTATTGTTGTTGTTGTGAATGCAATGTACTTGCTCCTCTTCCAAGTCTATAACTAGGTTAGACTAACCTGCTTGTGATTTGTCTTTGGTCTTGAATAGGTTGGAAAGGCAAGGGGTGTGCTGAAGAACTTCCTCATTGAGCCGTTTGTTCAACACCCACAGGTAATGTTAGCGAGTGTCATCAGCTTGTTTTGTCATTCTACATCATGTTTATGTTTGAAAGCCAACTCAAGTTTATTTGTGGAGCCTTTTAATCATAGCTAGACGCTAGACGCTAGCAAAGTGAACAAATAGTCGACCGTCTCAGCAGGTCAATGAAACCTCCACGGCCAGGATACAAACATTATTCTGTGTGTTGTATTTAGGTCAGTGTGCATGTGATTAGTTGGTTGATTCTCAGTTTTATAAAGTGAACAAACTGAATGGTGTTGCATTGTGTGTGATTTGTTTGTCACTCATGACTGCGGTAGTAAATGTGCCTGCATGAAGGTCGGCTCATCTTAAAATAAGGAACTGGATGTTCTTCAAATAAGCTTGTCGGCATTCTATAAATAAGTGAAACTACATGCTCTGCTCCTCGCAAAACTAAACGTGTTTGTGTATCCTTGTGTTTGGATCACCCAGGAGGAGGAGTTTTACGTGTGTATTTATGCCACGCGTGAAGGCGACTATGTGCTTTTCCACCACGAGGGAGGAGTGGAGGTGGGTGATGTGGACGCCAAGGCCCAGAGGCTGTTGGTTGCAGTGGATGAGAAGCTGAGTGAGAAGCAAGTCAAGGAGAAGCTCCTCGCTCACGTTCCTGATGAAAAGAAAGAGTATGGACTCATCCTTTTTTTTTTTTTAATTTAGTTGTTTTTATCTACACAGAAAGATCTACAGCAGTAAACTTCACTTTAATCAACTTCACCTCAGAGAGACTTTGATAAGTGCTCCCCTCATATTAGCCAGTTATTGTCACAAATGCATGGTGTTAACCAGCCATATTTTATACAATAATATATAGTTATTGTCCCGCATATGTCTGTAGAAACCTGGTTTTGTTGGGTTTTATTTGTTACTGTTGCCAAGATGTTCGTGCCAACTCGTCAAAGAGCCTCTCTATCTTCAGTGTGTTTTGCTGAGACCTTGAGCTGCGTTTCTTTTTAGATTTTTGTTTTGTTTTTCACTTTTCCAAATACCATCCCCCAGGGTGCAGAGAACATGCTGATCTCTCTCTTTTATGCTGCATAACATTTCTGTTCGACTAGTTTCTCACCAGCTCAACCCTTGGAAGTTAATTGTGATCTACTGTTATAAGACAGATATTTGTTTGGCAACTAAATATGTTTAAATGTGTTAAATTTGTGTTACATTTTATTTTCTGTGGTTTTCTAGTGAGCTTTGTCTTGTGCTGATTTTAATAAACTGTTTGTTTTCCTTCTTAAAGAGTCTTGGCCAGTTTTATAGTTGGCCTCTTCAACTTATACGAGGACCTCTACTTCACCTATCTTGAGATCAACCCTATCGGTACGTTTTTATAACTTCACACACACCGGTGCATATTTATATTCATTTCTACTTTATGACTCTCAGAAGCAGATCCAGTGTTCTCCCCTTGGGAATATAAGAAGTGTTTTATTACTATAACGTCAAGAGAATTGATTAAGTACTTTGAGGGGATCCATTATTCATTTATGGGAGCAACTTACTAATGTGTGCACTAATGTGTACAAGTTGTATCGATGGATAACACAACTTTTATTCTCTTAACCAGTCGTCACCAAAGATGGAGTGTACGTTCTCGACATGGCAGCCAAGATTGATGCCACAGCAGATTACATCTGCAAGGCTAAATGGGGTGATGTGGAGTTTCCACCGCCCTTTGGCAGAGAAGCATATCCTGAGGTGAGATCTGAACAATAAAGTGGGTTTTAGTCAGAAACTTAAGTGAATAAGTAGCTTGAATCTTGGTTTGTGCCTCCATCTTTGGCCTTTTTACCACCATTTGTCTATTGTAGGAGGCATACATAGCTGATCTGGATGCAAAGAGCGGTGCCAGTCTGAAGCTGACCCTGCTGAACCCTCGTGGCAGGATCTGGACCATGGTGGCTGGAGGAGGGGCTTCAGTAGTCTACAGGTAGGGTTTATATCGGGGCCTTTTGTAGCTAACAGAAGCTACTCAAAGAGCTTTGGTGGATGTAAGACATGCTGTATATTTAATATGCCAAATAAGATAACGGCTTTGTTAGACCTCAAATATACACACAATGTGTTTTTGGTGAGTTAAACTGAATGTAAACATAACTTTTGCTTGTTTACAAGAAAACCTATTTGATTAAAAGTACCGACCAGAATCAGGACGCAGTACTTAACTGTCCACCTTCACTCTTCTTTAGCGACACCATCTGTGACCTTGGCGGGGTGGATGAACTGGCAAACTATGGCGAGTACTCTGGCGCACCCAGCGAACAGCAGACCTACGACTACGCTAAAACCATCCTCTCTCTGATGACACGGGAGAAACATACACAAGGTTGGTACAGCAAACACTTTGTTGAGGCTTGTTTGCACAAACGAGCTCAAACTAAAGTTTGCTTTAAGCATGTAAACCAGTGTTGGGTCATTCCTCCGCGATGTGACCTGCTTGCTCTCCTTTAGTGTGTCACAGAGTCACTCACTGTCCACAGTCTGTTGCCAGCAGTAGACTTCATGGCCGTCACCAAACTGTTACTGAGGTGTCACATTTCACTCATAAACATATTCTTAACAGAACAACACTCTTTATGTATCCTGCAGGGAAAGTGCTGATCATCGGAGGAAGTATTGCCAACTTCACCAATGTAGCAGCCACATTCAAGGTAAAACACAATGTGTTTATCTTAAACACTATGAAAGTAAACAAGTCTAAATAGTATCACAGGCCTTCATTGTGTGATTTAGTCCACAAAATGTGTATTCATATCTTTTAATATAGAGGAGAAAACTAACTTCAAGACACTCTTTTGTTCTTTCTGAAGACATTAAATTACATTTTCTTTGTCGACTTAATGGCTGATGCACCCATGCAGGACTTTCTGAATAAATCAGTCTGTGAATCACTTACCTGACCTGGTTCTCACTCCTCAGGGTATTGTCAGGGCCATCAAAGACTACCAAGGTCCTCTGAAGGAGCACGAGGTCACAATCTTTGTTCGACGTGGCGGGCCCAACTACCAGGAGGGGCTGAGGGTCATGGGTGAAGTAGGTGAGTGAGATGAAGCTTAAGATCACAAAGAAGAGCCCAGTCTGAGAACAAAGGAGTAGAATGACTGGAGTATGTACCTTGTTACTTTGGAAATACCTGGCGTCAAGTCATTGTCAGGTGATTTCATTCGGACTACGCGTGACAGGAAAGAGGGATAATAATGTTGTTACACCGGATATATGAGCGCATGAATGCCAGTTTAAAAAAAACTTCCATCCAAGTCAAATTGTTGGAAACAAATTTAGATTAAGTTTGTTTAACTCTTTCTGCAGGGAAGACCACAGGTATCCCTATCCACGTGTTTGGTACCGAGACTCATATGACGGCCATTGTTGGAATGGCTCTGGGTCACCGGCCAATCCCTAACCAGCCCCCGATGGACGCACACACGGCCAACTTCCTCCTCAACGCCAGCAACAGCGCAGTGGTATTTTCATTCAGCTACCCACTAAGGGAAAACTAGGATGGTCTGCCTCTCTTCTACACACATTACAGATCTCATACTGCTTAAGTTGGCCACCACATTGTCATGTGATGTTGATCTAGTGACGTTCAAATTGTGAACAGCCCCTGTGAAATATCCTGTAAATATACTTATCTCATTTTAATGTTTGAGCGTCAAAGGAAATGATTAAATACCTGTCTTTAAATGCATTAACATTATAGATTGCACAAATATATGCAGCTTTTGTTCACATGTTGTAAAAGGCTTTGCACACTTACTTGTGTTACAATTTAGTCACGCATGTTCAAACACTAAGCTTTGAAAGGTTTGGAACTTGTTCGAGTAGCTCTATTGTATTTTATAGCATAACATGGTTTTCTTTTCACATATATATTTGTTAACTGTGGTCCTCATGTTCTCTTCAAAGCCTATGTTGACTGGCGATAAACTCATACATGACGTGTATACTAAAGATGTAAAAATGTTACTTTAAGAGGGAAACGGTTAGTTCCCTGCTAAAACATCTCATTGAAAGCCGCTGTAAGGCTTTGACAAACATAAATGTTTGTTTCCTTTACCAGACTCCAGCTACAACGAGGACCGCTTCATTCTCCGAACCCAGGACGTCTAGCGAGGTCAACCCGGCCAAAAAGTCTAAAGCAGATCTTCCAGCAGGTGATTAAGACGGCAGCACTCGCCTCACTACTGCGTATTATCAGCAACGCTCCATATATACTCATACACTTCTGCTTTTTTCATTTCACTTTTCTTTGCGTCCCGCATTCCTTCTTCCCTCCAAATGCTGCCGTTTTGCATTTTTTAATTTTCTCTCTATTTCTCCCACCTCCTCCTGTTTTGCTGCACAAACTGTCCACTCACCCTCGTCTTTCTCATGCTCATTTTTCTAAGACTCTCTTCATTCTATACTGTGGCCTCTGAAGAATATGGTCACAGGCGATTGGAAAGGTAAGTGATGGGTGTGCCATGCCCACACTGTGCTCGCCTGCTCACACACTCTACACTGGTCTGCCTCTTTCTCTTCTTACCCCTCGCCCTCCTCATCTAGGTGTGTGTGTGTGTGTGTGTGTGTGTGTGTGTGTGTGTGTGTGTGTG
>NW_022280034.1:7727119-7729186 GCF_004355925.1 Anarrhichthys ocellatus
GTGTGTGTGTGTGTGTGTGTGTGTGTGTGTGTGTGTGTGTGTGTGTGTGAGACGCCTTTATTTTGCATCACCTCAGTAGTCCATTGGGGACATTATATTCTTCAGCAATTAGATATTTGTATTTTTTTTTTTTTATCTTTGGAATAATTAAAAACTGTATAAAGAATCCACAAATTAAGCAAGTCTCATAAATGCAAGGAACTTCAAAGGAGATTTGTCATCTTTAGACTGAGTTGTGTGTTGTTGTGAAGAGATCGTTTTATTATAAGGAATGTATTATTAGTTGCAGAACATCCAGCACAGGACATGTGGTTTTGATTGTGTCTTTGACGATGCCTCTTTAGAATGCTTTTCACAGTTAAGGCATGCTCTGTAGCAGCTGAGCTTTGCATGGGCTTTCCTAGGGTGTGCTTTTTATGTGTTTTCAGAGATGACACACAGTTTACAGAATGCACTGAAGTCTGTTCAATGAATAATACAAAATATGCACTCATTTTTTTCCTTTTTTTTTTTTTTTGTTGTTGTGCTCATTTTGTCACATTTTGTGTTCCTGTCCCATGGGGGTCACAGAAGCGCAAGCCTCTTCAGGCTGCAGCGGAGGTATGGAAGGGTGTGAAAAAGCTGTCCTCCTGCCTTCTCCGCCCTCTGTCCACTTCCCTCTGCCTTCCCATTTTTGTGTGTTCGCTGATGTTTCTCCGCAGTATGTCCTCATTTTTCACATTCTTATGGGGGCTTACTCACCTTAGAGGGTTGGTCTTTTATGTCTCTGGATGGAAATGTTTCTTCAACAATTTATGTTCAAGTAAATTATCTCGGTACGACATACAAGTATTGTGAAAATAAACCATGACAGACGTTTCTTTAATATTATTTGAATTAAATAGTAAGGATACCTCGAGACAAAACCATGACATCGATCATCTTCAACATCAGCTTCATCCTAAAACCCGGGTATCTGCAGGTCTTAAGTACCTCATTGTTTCATGATTTGGAAGGTTTGATCGTCACACGGGTATCAAATTGAAATCTCTGAATTCTTAACTTTAACTTCGTGCATCCTGCAGAAACCGTGTAAAACATTACTCGTCATTTTACAGCCCCGCGTTAGAGAGGCGGTGATAGTGCTGAACAATTGATAGCTTTGTGCACAACTTTCTTGGGATCAGATCAGAGAACAGCAGAAGGCAGTGATTTTCTGGACAGAGAGGAGAGACTTGGGAGGACTTGCACTTGAAATGTGTGGCAAGAATGGTGATTAACTTGACAACAAATGCTTCAAACCACATTGTACACTAACATGTTGACATTCTGTAATTTAAACAGAATACGTAAGACTTTTTTCCGCTTCTCATTTTTTTTTTGTCTTGCACTACTGCTGGGTTGCTTTGTTATCTGGACCTTAGGTTAAAATGTATTAATTTAATTATCAGCAGACTGCTTTGTTATCCACAGTCGAGGCTTGTGTGGTATTGCTGCTTGGTACTAAGCAAGTGGGGTGATGTTTCTAAGAGCACCCAGCAACCTTTACACACATGCAGTAGAAAAGGCTTTTTTAGCTAGTTGTCTATCCGAGACAGTGCAACTGTGCAGAACTGACAGTTGTTAATACCATGTGTGAACGGAAAGAGTTTTTAATCTAACTTCAAGCCAGATGTCCCCCATTCCAAACCCTCCACCACAACCACTTGTGCCATTTGACATTTTAACATTCTTCCTTTTTACTGTGCGACCTGGAGGTGGACAAAATAATGGATTTTCAGAGTAACTTGGTTACACTTACAAATGTGAGTTGTGCATGGTTGAATGCAACAGCAGCATTTGTCAACTAAAAACAGATGTGCAGTGCCCAAATTACAAAAAACTGCCGCCACATTCCTAATCCAGGCAAACTGCAGCAACACGAGAAACATGCCTTTCCTTTTGAAGCGGTGTTTGCAATGGTGAGAAGTTGTTTTCTCTACCTCCTGTATCTCTGTACTCTGCCTGTTACCATCCCCATCCTGCTATTTTCCTGAGCCTGAGCCCCCCCCCCCCCGCCCCCCCCCACCCGCTGTCCCCTCTCCCTCC
>NW_022280034.1:7729286-7742341 GCF_004355925.1 Anarrhichthys ocellatus
CCTCACCCGTCGTGGTGTTCTTTGTCTTTCCAAGCTCTAACTTGACTCTCTATCTCTTTCTACCATCTTGTTCTTTTAGCCAAACCCACTACACTCTTCAGAAAGCAGACCAAGGCCATAGTCTGGGGCATGCAGACACGTGCCGTGCAAGGCATGCTGGACTTCGACTACGTATGCTCCCGGGACGAACCCTCTGTGGCAGCCATGGTCTACCCCTTCACGTAGGTTCCCCAAGATCTAAAGTTTGTCTGACATGAGGATTTGATATTCCACTGATCAACTTTACAGTGCTACAACTGATCGTCCTAAATACTGTTTCAATGCAGATATCATGTGGTGTTCCAGCACCCACACCCATCTTCAAACTCAACCTTCATTTTGATGATAACTACATATTATCTGTATCGTTTTGTGATTGTGTTAGTGACACTATTGCGGTCCCAAAAAATGTTATATCGGTGATGTAAATCAGACTGCTCTTGAGAAGTTGAAATATAATGTTTTTTAATACATATATTATATATATTATTCTACACCACATTTCTGTGTTGCACAGTGGGGATCACAAGCAGAAGTTTTACTGGGGCCACAAAGAGATCCTGCTGCCGGTCTATAAGAACATGGCCGATGCCATGAAGAAGCACCCCGAGGTGGACGTCCTGATTAGCTTTGCGTCACTGCGCTCGGCCTTCGACAGCACTATGGAGACCATGCAGTTCCCACAGGTAGAAAGACAGTGTAAAATAGGTTTACATACAAGCCCACACATCACTGCATAAACTTGTGAGATTCAGACGGACTTGAAACTCGGCTCTCTTATCTAATTGTGTTTTCAGATCCACACCATCGCCATCATAGCTGAGGGCATTCCTGAGGCTCAGACGAGGAAGATAATCAAGAAGGCCGATGAGAAAGGTGTCACTATCATCGGCCCCGCTACGGTATGAAGCCATATCTCGCCATCAGAGACTATGAAAAGACATTCTTTGAAAGTACTGCAGTAGACCGTAATTGCAGCTGTTATTTTGCTGTTTGAGAGCGCCAAATGATCAATTTCAACTGGCGCACACAAGTTCATTTGATACCCATTATTTTCTGTCTCCCAGGTTGGTGGCATCAAGCCTGGCTGTTTTAAGATCGGCAACACAGGTGGCATGCTGGACAACATCCTGGCTTCCAAACTTTATCGCCCTGGCAGCGTGGCCTATGTGTCGCGCTCCGGGGGCATGTCCAACGAGCTGAACAACATAGTCTCCCGCACAACAGACGGCGTCTATGAAGGTGTTGCCATCGGAGGAGACAGGTACAAGAACCTATTTGCAAATATTTGCTGAGGGAGTGAGAGGCGGTTGTCCAGTTGAAGCCTGTTGTAAAACTATTAGTTGTTAGATTTTAAGATAATGTATCCCTGCTCCACAGAAATGTATTGTTGTCTGACAGACCTTTTTAAGCTCTTGTGTTCTCTTCTCTTTATCCAGATACCCAGGCTCCACCTTCATGGACCACGTCCTACGTTACCAGGACACTCCAGGCGTTGAGATGATAATAGTGCTGGGAGAGGTGGGAGTAGCTCCACAAATGTTTTACATTTTCAGATTACCATCAACCAGATGTTGATTATTATTTAATTCACTTCATTTGTATTTAATACAATTAATCTTTGGGCAAACAAATGTCCCATTTTTAACATCTCTTTTACTCTGACAACCCAGGTTGGAGGCACAGAGGAGTACAAGATCTGCCAAGGCATCGGAGAAGGCAGGATAACCAAGCCTGTGGTGTGCTGGTGTATTGGAACCTGCGCCACCATGTTCACTTCAGAGGTTTGGTGGCTTTGTTGCTTTGGATTTTGTTGTCGTGGTGAACATGTAATTCAGAGTTTTTAAGCTCAACCTGTCACTGCTATCTTCAGGTTCAGTTTGGCCATGCAGGGGCCTGTGCCAACCAGGCTTCAGAAACAGCAGTAGCCAAGAACCAGGCTCTGAGGGACGCTGGCGCTTATGTACCAAAGAGCTTTGATGAGCTGGGGGATGTCATCAAGTGAGAAATGCATCACACTGTCATACCACAGTTTATCATTAAATTGTTTTTAGGATTTTTTTTTTTAACTTGTATTGTGAATTTATGATGTAACAGGACTGTTTATGATGAGCTGGTGGCCAATGGTACCATCATTCCTGCCCAGGAGGTGCCTCCCCCAACAGTGCCTATGGATTACTCTTGGGCCAGGGTAAGAAACTTCATCATTACGCCTCAGTAAACCTCAACAGCATCTGTCTTAGCCACTGAAGAGTTAAATGGTCGTCATATCGTGTATAGTAACAATTTAGAGCTCATGATTGTCGTGGAAATGTATCGGTTTATTTGACAAATAAAACTAGGGGACAGACAAATGATACAAACTAACATTTATGATAAGGTCAGTTTATTTATTACGGAATTGTGACCTTAGTATTAACTGAGCAGGACACTTATCAGTTGAAAAATATTCTTCAGTCAGTTTCCTCTGGTGGACAAAATGTGTAAAGGGGCCCCTGTTTCTTGATTTCCTCCAGGAGTTGGGTCTGATCCGTAAGCCGGCCTCATTCATGACGAGCATCTGTGACGAGCGAGGCCAGGAGCTCATCTACGCCGGCATGCCCATCACTGAGGTCTTTAAGGAGGAGATGGGTTTAGGAGGAGTGCTGGGCTTGCTTTGGTTCCAACGCAGGTCGGTATGAAGACTAGACGACAGCGAGAAGTAGTGTTGGCTGATTAACTTTATTACACATATATCTTCAGTGGAATAAGCTGTGCTGTGTTTCCGTTTAGGTTGCCACGATATGCCTGCCAGTTCATCGAGATGTGCCTGATGGTGACTGCTGATCACGGGCCTGCCGTCTCTGGTGCACACAACACCATCGTCTGTACTCGTGCTGGCAAGGACCTGATCTCATGCCTCACCTCCGGCCTGCTCACCATCGTTAGTACTGCTCACACGCAAACACTTGCGCACATGCACTGTGCCACCATCTCTAACCAGACAAAAATGAAACTAAATTTCAAACCCATCCACCTGTCTTGTCTTATACTGCCCACTTTGACCATGTGTCTGAAACTATTGTTTCTCTACTGAAACGTGATTTATTCATACATTCCAGGGGGACCGTTTTGGAGGTGCTCTGGATGCGGCTGCAAAGCTGTTCAGTAAGGCATTCGACAGCGGCATGCTGCCCATGGAGTTTGTCAATAAGATGAAGAAGGACGGCAAGCTGATCATGGGCATCGGACACAGAGTCAAATCAGTAGGCTCAGCTTTTCACACTACAAGTTACATAATTAAGATCCATAACTGATATGGCATTTTTAGATTATAGCAGACAGTTTCTAAGTTCATATCGCTGAATAAGTCTTCATTAGATTAGAGTAAAAATAAATGAATACCTTACAGTTAAGAGCTTTAATTACAATGAACAAAAGTTTGTCTCTTTTTTCAGATCAACAACCCAGACATGCGGGTGCAGATTCTGAAGGACTTTGTTAAGCAGTATTTCCCGTCCACCCAGCTACTCGACTACGCCCTAGACGTAGAGAAGATCACCACCTCCAAGGTACTCGTCACCTGAATGAGCAGGGCAAGAGTGACGTAGAACATGATCGTTATTTCTCCCTGAAAAAGAAAAACCTAATAAACTTAAAAGATCTTTGATGGCATCTTTGGACTTTTGAACCTTTCCTCATTTTATGTTAATTTTGTCAAATTAGTTGGCCTACATATATTCCTCTGACATTTAGATAAATTTACTTTCTTATTTTCAGAAACCAAACCTGATCCTCAACGTAGACGGTTTTATTGGTGTTGCCTTTGTGGACCTGCTGAGGACGTGCGGTGGCTTCACACGGTAACATATTTTAGATTATTACAGCCGAGTTTTACTATATTGTCATTTATTGTCTGTACAACAACACACCAGCTCCTGCAGGAGGAGTTATAGGTGTTGATAAACACATTAATAAATATATTTCTGCTTACAAATATATATTGTTATTAAACCCTTTATCAAACTAAAAAAATGCTGATGCCAAAAGTCCATCGTCTGTCTTCTGTGTTGATAGCAAAGCACACTGTCCAGTATTGTTTCTCACATGAATGTTGAACTGGTTCCAGAGACGAGGCTGACGAGTTCGTGGAGATCGGTGCACTAAATGGGATCTTTGTCCTTGGACGTAGTATGGGCTTCATTGGTGAGTCCCGACACACAGTTTCAAAGTATTATTAAAACAATATATCTAACTAGGGTTTGTCTTACATTAGGACATTACCTGGACCAGAAGAGGCTGAAACAGGGTTTGTACCGCCACCCCTGGGATGACATCTCCTATGTGCTTCCTGAACATATGTCCATGTAATCCCCACATTACAGAATAGAACACGTTTCCAGATGTGACTGCCCAAATGAGTCAGAAAGCATTAAACATCTCACTTAATGTATATTTACTCTCCGGGTACGACAACAGTGGCCTTGGGGAAACTTTGCAGGGTGATTCTGGGAAATGGAAAAAGCTTTTACTGAGAAAAAGGGGAAGTATATTTGTAGATTTTAGTTTTTGAAAAATAATTTAAACTCACTGAGCTGTAACTTACTCAGTTTTGACCACAGACCCAAACCAATGCAAACTACAGCAGTTGCAAAAGCACAAATCAATTGATACTTTAAATGGGCAGGACTCAAAGCACATTTCAACCTGGACTCCTGCATTACGGAATCTTACAAAATTTGCTCAAACTCAACAATACATTAAAATGTTTTTGTTTTTTTATACTACTCAAAACAAATGTATCAGCATTTACCTGTTTTAGGCCACAACAAGTGTGCTTAAGTATGCTTTCTGAGTCTTGCACCTTAGTTTATACACAACGAAATGTCAGTTTTAAATTTATTTTCCAAGATTCACTCCTATTGAGGAAGATTGTTGTCATCACAAGATGAACCAAAGTTATGTTTAGGAATTTGTCATCTGTTTTAAGTGTGAAAATACAGAATTGGTCCAATTGTTAAAAAAACCCAGATTAAACGAACATGTGCTTTTCCCAGAACAACCACACTAGTGGTTGAAATTGATCAGCTATTGTACATTAGATGCAATTTTGAGGGGTTCAGGTCTCTCACAAAGTATAAATTGAACTACTTTTGTAAAATGTAGATTTATCAAAAGGGGAAAAACTAAATGTTTCATTAATGAGCACTTTGTGTCTTTGAAAGCATCTTTTGGTGAGGGACCATGAAAACCATTTCACTTATGGAAATGATTGCACATAATACAGCTCTGTAAAAGAATTGTCCAACTTTAACTAAAGACTTCACACCAACATAAAAACGCTTTGTAACCACCCACTGTACGGCCTGCTGTTTGACCTTTTTATTTAACTGTGAAAAAAATGCTTTGTTTTTTGTAATATGCTGCAAATGGTAGTATAATAAAGGACTTGTTTTACTTTTACTATTGTCTTAAGTGTGTCTAAATCTGTTATAGGTGAAGTGATCTTTGAATAGATGTGATGTTTTAATATCTACCATACTGAAACGAAAATGTCTAAAAAGGTAGAGAATGACAATTTGAAATGTTCAGCCGATAAAACGCTAAACACAAATGAATTAATAATTAAAGACAGACACTAAATTACATTTAATTCATGGACTGAATGATGTTTGTTTGCCCGGTATCAGTTATGACGTTAGTGTCTCATCATAGGATGCGCCAGCAAATAGAAAATTCACAACACGCATGCGCGAATGCGGTGCATCCTTTTAAACAAAGTTGGATTTCCCTAAAATTAAGACGTGTTCATACGTATATGACATAAAAAAACCGATAACATGTCGGACTTTTTTGTATATGCGTCCGGGGTTTAGGTCGCTCGTGTGGACGTAGGTATTGGCTTAAATCTGAGAGCCTCCCATTGACTCGGCAGCAAAAATCGAGTACATTTGGAAAATTCTTAAAGACGGAAGTGAGCGCTCCGGTTTTCCGACACAAGACTGAACGCTGCTGCGCATGCATGTCCGGTTTTGAATGTTTGTTTGCGTGTGTCATATATGCCTATGAGTTATTCCCAAAGATAGTTGAGAGCCTTCATTTGCCCCGGACTCGATCCCGCTGCAGCATGGCAGCGGCAGCAGAAGCGCCGGAGGACCGGAGCAGCGGTTTAACAGGTGACGGGGAACCCGAGGAGGCCGAGGAGTTCACCTGCTCAACCCACTGCTCGGAGCTCTCCCGGCGGCAGAACGAGCAGAGGAAGTCGGGGCTGTTCTGCGACGTCACGCTGGTCTTCATCTCCGGCGGGGAGAGGGTCCAAACCTTGTCCGCGCACCGCTCCGTGTTATCCGCGGCGTCGGAGTACTTCACGCTGCTGCTGAGCGGACAGTTTTCAGAGTCTGTGTCGGGGCGAGTGGAGCTAAAAGAATGGAGCTCGGCGACGGGACCCGAGCCAGAAACTGTGGAGGGTATCATACAGTTCATGTACACGGGACAAATCGGGGTAACCACTGCCAGCGTGCATGAAGTGTTGGAGCTTGCTGACAGGTAAACATTTTAATATTACAATATAACAACTTAAACCTCAACAGGCTTTTATTTTTCCAGGTAGATGAGCCACACCTTATCGGTGTCCTGATTGCACCAGCAGGTGTGACCTGTTTGGAGTTCACACACCTGAACTCCACACAACTTAATCAGATCAGAGAACCACAGAAGGACACGCTCATCTTCAACCTGGGCAAATGTCCAATCAGACAGAATAACTATATGTTGTATTCCACAGTATTTGTTTTGAGCATTACAAACAGGACCTTTTTAAAGCCACAGGTGTTAATAATACAGTTAACAAATTACGTACAGCGGCTTCACTTTTCAGGTCCTGGTATTGTGTGGATGCTGGCTCACTTTCACACTGTCACAGCTTCCTGGGACACTTGTTTATGTCGGCCCCAAAAGAATGCTGTTTGGTAGGTGAATTTAACAAGCACCGAAAAAGAAACAAGATATTTGCAACACGTGTAAAAACGGTTGCATGCGTGCAATAAGGTTATTGCAGCGTTGCAGTGCAAGAAACACAAAGGCCATATGTCTCAGTGCAAGTAATCCACTACAGTAAGACACAGGATAACTAATGTTTAGTGTACAGTATTCAGAGTTTTACTGCTTTGTTCATTTTGTCAAATTACTGACCGTCTGATGACTACGTCGTGTTCACACAGGTTCCTGTTGACGCAGCTGAAGACCTTCTGCGGAGAGTTTCTGATGGAGAAGTTGAACTTATCTAACTGCGTAGCGGTACACAGCCTCGCCCACATGTACACCTTGGACCTGCTGGCCCAGGGAGCCGCCAAGACCATTCGAAGTAACTTCCACAAAATAATCCACAATGAGGAATTCTTCACGCTACCATTTCACCTGGTGCGGGACTGGCTGTCCGACTCAGGAATCACCGTGGATTCTGAACAGGAGTTGTTTGAGGCCATAGTTAAATGGGTGCACCACAACGCAGAGGAGAGAGGGGAGCATTTCGAGGAGCTGTTCAGACTTTTAAGACTAACTCAGATTTCTCCCACCTACCTGACACGGGTCGTGAGAAAGGAGCCGCTAGTGGCAAACAATGCAGCATGTCAGCAGCTGCTGTCTGACGCCCTCGAGGTCCACGCTGTCCACTTTGAGAACCTCAACCAGCCAGCTGATTTAGAGCCCTGTGCCTCCTACAATGCAGCAATGCAGCCTCGTCTTGGCCAGAACATGGATGTAATCATGGTAGTGGGTGGTGTATCCGAAGGCGGAGACTATTTGAGTGAGTGTGTGGGCTACTTTGTTGCTGAGGACCGTTGGGTAAACCTGCCGCACATTCACAACCACCTCGACGGACATGCCATTGCCGTCACCGACAGCCACGTTTATGTGGCCGGCTCCATGGAGCCGAGCTTCGCCAAGATGGTGGAGCGCTTCAACCCCGAACTCAACACCTGGGAGGAGGTCAGCAGCTTAGAAATTCGCAAGCACTCCTTTAGCCTCACATGTGTCAAAGACTTGCTGTACTGCATCGGTGGACACGGCAACTTCAGTGCAGGCTTTAAGGATGTGACCGTCTACGAGCCCGAGCAGGACGAGTGGCACAGTCTGGAGCCAGCACCGAAGATACTGCGAGATGTAAAAACGGTGAGCGTGGAGGACCGCTACATATTTGTGATGGCCAGGACTCCCGTAGACATGGGCAATGAGGATGGACTGAGCACCGTGACCACCTGCTACGATACAGAGAGTCACAAGTGGAAGGAAGTGGACTCCTTACCGCTGATCGATAATTACTGTAGTTTTCAAATGGCTGTCGCATCCACCAACTTCTACCACACGGCTTCTTGCTGCACGAAGAGCTATAAGGTAACGGCCGAGGCCGCTCAGCAGAAAATAAGCAGGGACATCTCTGACGACATCCTCGACAGCCTCCCTCCAGAGGTCCTCAGCATGGAAGGTGCTGCCGTTTGCTACCTGGGCGACGACATATTCATCATTGGCGGATGGAGGAACTGCAACAACATGGACAAGCAGTACCGCAAGGAGGCCTACCGTTACTGCGCTGAGAAGAAGCGCTGGATGCTGCTGCCGCCCTTGCCTCAGCCGCGGTGCCGAGCCGCGGCCTGTCACATTCGCATCCCGTACCATTGTCTTTATGGTTGCCAGCACTACCCCATGCCCCAGAACCTGGTTCGCCAGCGAGACCGCATGCAACAGATGCAGCAGCTCCATCGCCGCACCCTCACTCTGCGCAGACAGCTGCAATCTCAAATCGAATGTTGAGAGCTTCCTCTAGTTAGTAGTTCATCTGCTGATAAATGCCTTGTTGTTACCACAGCTTCTTTTATTTAGATTAAATGCCTGCACAGCCTTACCTTGGGCTGGTTTCAAAAAATTAAGAATTAGCCGGACATGCTTCTAAATTCTCAGTCTCACATTATAATTTTGGCATTAGCTTCTGCTAGTAAATCAAACTGATTGCTGTGGTAACTTCTGGAAAGATCGTTGATTTCAAACAACTTAACTTTTTACTCGTGATCTATGTTAACATCATACTGTATGTTGTGATGCAAGTTAGTTTCACCTAATACCAGTGACCTTTTATGGTGAAGTTCAGTGTTGAGATGTAAACTTAGCAAAGTAAATCATGTTTATTGTGATGTATTTCAGAAGAGAATCCTTAGTTAAGTGGAGTTTAGATAGAAGATGGTAAACTTACTGTAACAACCAGCTGATCTTTAACTTTTTACTCCTCGCTGCTTGCATCTAATTTCTCTTCTACCTCCAGTTTCCATCATGCTTTTTTGCACTGTATCTAAATGTTGATGGTCTATAGTGTGTATCTTTTGTGTGCCCTATTTAAAACAGACAATCATGTATCAGACGTTTTGTAGCACGACTTAAGTATTGAGCAAAGCACATATTGGGGAACAGTGTTCAATGATTAGTCGTTTCCTACTTTTTTGCCATTCCAGTGGATGTTTTTAAAAAATGTATGATTTATTTCAGCTGGTCTATTTTTCGTTTGAAAGATGGACCATCATTGTCATGATGAGATGTCACTTTAGGAGACAGGAGCTCCATTTTATATTTTGATTTAAATTGTCCCACTTGATGTTGTTAGGACACTGTACTGGCTCCGGTGCTTAAAGACGGTGGCTTTGTGCAGTTATTTTTTGTTTGTTTAGCAGAATTAGCTTTGTCTTAACTTTGTCTCACTGCACTACGAAATGTATTAAACATTTTAATCATATCTTTTTGTTTGTGCATGGTTCTCTCAATGTTCCCAACTGTGCCATACAATCCCAGCTGCCCCTTATCATTACAGTTGAATTAACTGCATTCCCTGCACTGGAGGACCTTGACTAACTTAAACATTGTACGGTGTTGCTTTTTCACTACAATCATCTGATTCAAAACTGTTGTGTGGACCAGTTGCTGAGCTCAGTGTATTTGTTGAAATTGCTTATACCTGTGGAATCCCCACCCAAGCTCTCTATAGATATTATCTAATTAGGCTTTGTGAGCATAACAATATTCTGCTGACACACTATAATATTTTGAACAGTATTAATTGATGAATGGATATAACATTTGCCTTATGAAAATATGTTAAAAAAAATATTCTTTAACGAGCAATATATATCACAATATATAAATGATTGGTAATACTTTATGGAAGCTGGTACGAAGAGGCACTAACATATTACCGGTTATAGCTTTAATCAAAATGCTGTCCCTGTGTATCTGAGGATTCAGCACACAGATGGAGGTGTTGCAACGTGTTGATGAATTATAATTTAATTTAGGCCACTGCAGCAACTTTAAAAAGTAGCAAAAAGGCTAATTGCTTGAAGTAACGACTGTTTGGTGGCAATTAATAAGATGCGAGTACCATGCTGAGAATGCCCTCGGTGAAGTAGGAACGAAAGTGCGTCGGAACCTTTATTTGTACAATCGGGGGAAAGCTGTGGGTGCGACACAAACGGGACGTAAACAAATCATTCAAACCTCCAGTCGACTGTAAACTGTTTACCTTATTTTATTTAACATTATGTACGTTTAACAGTTGTTCCGAGCATCAGTTAATACGGACACGTGAGTTGTCCGTTTGAAAATGGTAAGTTACGTTTTAATGGCCAGCTGTTACGTGTTAGCTAATCATTGTAAAAATGGGCTGTTTGAGTTAAAATACAATGTGTTTTTAATTAAATGTAGGCTAGTAGTGAATAGCAAATCAAACACGGTGTGTTTACCGTAAATACACATTTAAATCGGAGAAAATAATAATTTACTCAATGGATTTCTGTTTTCCCTAAATAATGAGTAACAAATTACCAGTTGCGTTTAGGGAAAATTGTAGGAAATTACAGACCTGTAAAGGATTGCAAAAATGAGTTTGCTCCTCGGTTTTCCATGCAGATATACCATATTCCCTGGATCTACACACCAGTGCGGACCGTCCTGGCAATCTGGCACCAGCTGACCAAGACAGAGGTGAGGAAGCTCTCCTGAATAAAAGACAATGGAAGTTTCATTTCAGAAAGTCTATGCATTGTAAGACTCAACTGTTCTCTGTTCAGATCCCAGAGCTGGCCAAGTGCTCAGTGCTGATGAGGGAGCGCAGCAGAGTGGAGGAGACGATCCACGCCATGCAGCGAGCAGGTGCAGGCAGCCTGCAGGTGAGAGAACTCTGCAGCATCTCACACTCGTACTTCATGTGTGATTGTATCATGACTGTGTATTTTCTGAGTGATAGAGTACTATTATTCTGATTTCAAAGGGTCATATTTCCTCAGGTGATCTCAGACTTCGATATGACACTGACCAGGTTTGCCCACAACGGAAAGAGAGTTCCCACCACGCACAGTAAGCACACACATAACTGACTCTTTGAAAACATTATCTGCATCTTGGCCAAATCGTGTTCTTATGATGTGGAGTTTGAGTAGTTGCATTATTAGATCCAAATGATTGTAATAGTTGATTCAGTTTGCATTACTTTTTTGTCTTCTACTTTTCTGAAACTTCTACAAACATGTTTTCCTTTCTTTTTCCAGACATCCTTGATAACCGGTTGTTGATTGATGAAGATTGCACTAAAAAGGTTAATTCACTGCTGTTTGTTCTTGTGCAGTAACATGCACAGTGACATTTACAAATCCTAATTTAAATCCGATCCAATGAACTATGGAGGGAAACGAGACTCCAAATAATTTTTAGAAATGTGTACACACAGGAAGCTTTTCAAAAGTGAACATTATGAGATCTGTGGAGTTAAAGTTTAAAACCTGTACATAAAATATTAATATTTATTCAGTTTGTGAAATGTTTTACATGTTTTCTAATTGCCATTTTGAGACAATTTTCTCTCCATAGTGAACTGTAAGATAAACTAATGTTCGCTGGTCTGCAGTTCTTGTTGTCTCAGAGAGTAAATGCCGATACATCCCTTGCTGCTGGTCTGTAGATGTACAGTATGTTCAGTATTGTTTGTGGGTCCACTGCCAGATAAGGGAGCTGTTGAACACCTACTATCCCATAGAGATCGATGCCAGCAGGACTGCTGAAGAAAAGCGGCCCCTCATGGTGGAGTGGTAAGAAACAAACATACTGACTTCAACAACACCTGTTTATTTTAATCAAATTTAGATTTAAGCCTTTTAGCACATACTATAAAATGAGATTGTAATTTGACCTACAAAAAACTTGTATTATTGTTGTGTGGTACAGTTAAACTTAGACATAACATTTCAAACATTTTTAAGCTCCAATTCCCAAGCCTGATTGAGATGTTACATTTGTCTTGTGCTGCTCTCTGCAGGTGGACTGAAGTCCACGAGCTGCTGATTCAGCAGAGGATCAGGAAGGACATGTTGGCCCAGGCCGTCAAGGAATCCAGCGCCATGCTCAGGTAAGCAACGTGCTCAGATCGCATATTAACCAAGACCCTGGAGCGGGTTGCACCAACTGGTCTTAACTAATATGTAGCTAATATTTATCATTTGAGAAAGCTTAATGTGATTAAATAAACATCAGGCATATGCAACACAGTGGTGTAACAAGAAAGAAAACATTTTTGTTGAAATGTTCTCATAAACTGAACGATTAAGTGTTCCTTTATGGGTTGTATACATTTCTTAAGATAAATAAACTGTCTAAAAAGCCTCTTGGATGAGCTGGAAAATGCATCGCCACAGAGCTGAAAACAGCGCTTTCAGACACCAGATATCTGTCGGAGCAAAAGGATTTGTATGAATACTTTTCCTACCATTATCTGACTCTCCATAGAACATTTTAAATTCATTCCATTGTACCGAACAAAGACAAAAACATGTTGATCATAGCCTACACCTATATTACTTCTTGTTTTACTATTTGACAATATTTTGTGGAAGAATCTAAAGCCCTTAGTATAATTAAAACATCCCACATGCTGTGATTTAAATGTTTTTTCAGTCATTGGTGTGTGTGTGTGTGTGTGTGTGTGTGTGTGTGTGTGTGTGTGTGTG
>NW_022280034.1:7742351-7768009 GCF_004355925.1 Anarrhichthys ocellatus
GTGTGTGTGTGTGTGTGTGTGTGTGTGTGTGTGTGTGTGTGTGTGTGATTTTCTTCAGGGACGGCTACCAATTGTTTTTTGACCGTCTGACGGAGCAGCAGGTCCCTCTGTTGATCTTCTCGGCTGGTGTTGGAGACGTGCTGGAGGAAGTGATTCGACAGCACCGCGTCTTCTATCCCAATGTCCACATCATCTCCAACTACATGGACTTCGACCAAACTGTGAGTTGGCCTACACCGTGTTCTACTTGGACTTCATATCATAGTTGAGAACTCCACCAACTTCAGCCTCTGTATGCGAGTGTCAGGTAACCTGAACTGAAGATTGTTTTTAATAAGGGGGTCCTGCGAGCCTTCAAAGGCCAACTGATCCACACCTTCAACAAGAGAGACGGTGCTTTGTCGCACGCAGCTGGCCTCAGAGAACTGCAGGGTCGACCCAATGTGCTGCTGCTGGGAGACTCTTTAGGAGACCTGACCATGGCCGACGGCGTGCCCGAGCACCAGAACATCCTCACCATCGGCTTCCTCAACGACAAGGTGAGACTAACGTCTAGCGTTATTCCTTGTATCAACACGTGTAGTTTCAGGGTTTGGGTTCTTAGTGTCTGTGTTTCTCAGGTGGAAGAGAGGAAAGAGTCGTACATCAACTCCTTTGACATAGTGCTGGTGCAGGACGAGACGATGGACGTTGTGAACGCCATCCTCGGATGCATTACCTCATCGAGACACAAGTAAGAAGCGAAAGCAAGAACTTTATGACAACATGCACACAGATGGACTTGTTCACTCTATTCACCATGTTATATGCTGGACATTCACACATCATCACTTACCTCAACCCAGACATTGAAGCTGGACCTTTCTTTGTTTGTTCTCACACTGCCCTCCCTCTAATAACCAATCAGCAACCTCTTACATACTTCAGTATTAACAATTACAGGGTGTGTTTCTAAATTTCAGTCCTCTTCAGCTCAAAAAGAAAAAAGTTTACATTGTTGTTTCACAGAATGAGGATGCTTTTAAATACCGTATTTTATTTAAAGACGTACCACATTTTGTAAATGTCTCTTTATCTGGCAAATTTTCTACTTTATACAGTGGGTACGGAAAGTATTCAGACCCTTTAAATTTTTCACTCTTTGTTTCATTGCAGCCATTTGCTAAAATCAAAAAAGTTCATTTTATTTCTCATTAATGTACACTCAGCACCCCATCTTGACAGAAAAAAACAGAAATGTAGAAATTTTTGCAAATTTATTAAAAAAGAAAAACTGAAATATCACATGGTCATAAGTATTCAGACCCTTTGCTGTGACACTCATATTTAACTCACATGCTGTCCATTTCTTCTGATCCTCCTTGAGATGGTTCTACTCCTTCATTGGAGTCCAGCTGTGTTTAATTAAACTGATTGGACTTGATTAGGAAAGGCACACACCTGTCTATATAAGACCTTACAGCTCACAGTGCATGTCAGAGCAAATGAGAATCATGAGGTCGAAGGAACTGCCCAAGGAGCTCAGAGACAGAATTGTGGCAAGGCACAGATCTGGCCAAGGTTACAAAAGAATTTCTGCAGCACTCAAGGTTCCTAAGAGCACAGTGGCCTCCATAATCCTTAAATGGAAGAAGTTTGGGACGACCAGAACTCTTCCTAGACCTGGCCGTCCAGCCAAACTGAGCAATCGTGGAAGAAGAGCCTTGGTGAGAGAGGTAAAGAAGAACCCAAAGATCACTGTGGCTGAGCTCCAGAGATGCAGTAGGGAGATGGGAGAAAGTTCCACAAAGTCAACTATCACTGCAGCCCTCCACCAGTCGGGGCTTTATGGCAGAGTGGCCCGACGGAAGCCTCTCCTCAGTGCAAGACATATGAAAGCCCGCATAGAGTTTGCCAAAGAACACATGAAGGACTCCCAGACTATGAGAAATAAGATTCTCTGGTCTGATGAGACCAAGATTGAACTTTTTGGGGTTAATTCTAAGCGGTATGTGTGGAGAAAACCAGGCACTGCTCATCACCTGCCCAATACAATCCCAACAGTGAAACATGGTGGTGGCAGCATCATGCTATGGGGGTGTTTTTCAGCTGCAGGGACAGGACGACTGGTTGCAATTGAAGGAAAGTTGAATGCGGCCAAGTACAGAGATATCCTGGAAGAAAACCTCTTCCAGAGTGCTCTGGACCTGAGACTGGGCCGAAGGTTCACCTTCCAACAAGACAATGACCCTAAGCACACAGCTAAAATAACAAAGGAGTGGCTTCGGAACAACTCTGTGACCATTCTTGACTGGCCCAGCCAGAGCCCTGACCTAAACCCAATTGAGCATCTCTGGAGAGACCTGAAAATGGCTGTCCACCAACGTTCACCATCCAACCTGACGGAACTGGAGAGGATCTGCAAGGAAGAATGGCAGAGGATCCCCAAATCCAGGTGTGAAAAACTTGTTGCATCATTCCCAAGAAGACTCATGGCTGTACTAGCTCAAAAGGGTGCTTCCACTCAATACTGAGCAAAGGGTCTGAATACTTATGACCATGTGATATTTCAGTTTTTCTTTTTTCATAAATTTGCAAAAATTTCTACATTTGTTTTTTTTCTGTCAAGATGGGGTGCTGAGTGTACATTAATGAGAAATAAAATGAACTTTTTTGATTTTAGCAAATGGCTGCAATGAAACAAAGAGTGAACAATTTAAAGGGGTCTGAATACTTTCCGTACCCACTGTATTGACTTTGTTCAGGTGTGTTTTGTGTGTACTGTATATTACATCTGCATATACTGCAAGTACCTCCTGCTCAAGTTTACACATACTTTATACACAAATCATCAGTTTACTTGCAGGGTGCGGCTAACTCGACAGTGCTATCAGTCTTTAAGCTATTGTAATAGTTCTTTATTATTTTTATTCTGAGTCATTCTAACCATGTAACATGTTAATGTCAGCATCAAACACAATGCTACATTATTCTCAAGAAGGGAACATACCTCATATGGGATTCTAAAATAATGTGAACTATCCCTTTAATTAAACATTTTACTCTGTCTCTCTATGGTACTCATCATTTCTTCCGATGCGGTCTTATGACAGTTAAATAGTCATTACATTGACGAATCATGTTGTAGCTTTTAAATTCTTTCACTGATCAATAATAATAATACTTGTGTTCATATATTAAGTTACTCAATTCAATAGTGTCTCACCAATATTAATCTATGTTCATGCATCTGTAGGTCTTACAGCATTGGGACTTTCAGATATGTGTTAATTACCTGCTTGTTAAAATGACTAATACTTTTACTGTGTTGCTAATTTGATTAACAAGAGATTCGTCATTTAAATAATCCTTAAAAATCGTTAATTTCCAATGATGCTCTTCATTTGTGTATTTCTGGTTTGAAGTCACGTTGGTGCCAGACACATCTCAATGTGTCCATATGCTTGTTTGGTTTTCAAAGATGATCACACAACACAGAACTCCACAAAAAATACCTGTTACTAGTACTACCTAGCACTTTTTTCTTGTAATTTAACAATGTGGTACAGACAATATTAAACCATGATGATGTATGGAAAAAAGTCCCTTGTTGCTTGTCTTAAAGTTGTTCTGGGTTTAACCCGGGGAGAGAATAAAAGCAGTTATTCTCATCACAACTCGTGCCTCGCCTCTTCCTCTTGCTCGTCCTCATCTACCTTCAGTTTGAGTTCGTCGGCTATGATCACTCGTCGCATGTCGGTAAAGACCTGCTCCATGATCGATCCAGGGCTTCTTCACACATCTTTTTGTTGTGTGGGTTAATCATTGTGAATTTAGAGTTATACTTAATCTCTATGAACAGAATCTGCATTTACATGTAGAATCTGAGCAGTCTTTGGTTGATTTAGGGTAAACAATCTGTGGAAAGCAAAAGAGACACTCCCATCCGCTGTCCTCTGAATATGTTTAGCATTTTTATTGGTTTAAAATTAGCTTGTAAACTGGCCTTTTCTATTTTCGACATACTATACTAAGATTTGTTTTTGACATGCTATACTATGACTTTGTGCCATTTTTATAGCATACTGCTATGACATGACTTTATTTAGTTGCATACTATTCTATGACTTACATACAGTGCAGCACCAGTAGCCTTCCCTCTGAAAACATATCAGCAACCATTTAAAAAATGTCAATACAAAGGATTACATGGTACAATTCTAAATGTATGTCTCTTTTCTTTTATATTAAGCTTTCGTATGAGAAAAGACAAAACACCATTTGTATCTGCCAAATGTTTTATATTGAGTGTTCTGGTGTGTTTTCTGTGTACTGTACCATATCATCTCTGCCTACACGGAGTACTGTAGTACATAACGTCTGGGATGAGTGTGCTCCTAATGACAGTTTTGTCTTTGAACTGAAACATTGTGGCTGCTAGAAATTACGACAGGTCATTTTCCTTGTCACTCTTTATTATTGTTGAAGAAAAGATGAAAATGTAAGTGTGCTCTTCTCAGCTAAAGACATAGTTCACATTTTTAACAAGTTGCAGGAAATCTATGACCACTCCTTGAATTCCTTTAGTATTGTTAAAGACTCGTGTCTCCAACGGAAATTCCTGAAATGGCATTCTAAAAATGATTATTGCTTTATTCAACATGTTTATATAGTATAGTTCCTTACAATGCAGTCTTATGACAGTAAGGTAGTCATTACATTGATGAATCATGTTGTGGCTTTTAAATATTTCTGACAGATTTATCAATATAAA
Organism: Anarrhichthys ocellatus; assembly: GCF_004355925.1. Lineage (NCBI taxonomy): Eukaryota > Metazoa > Chordata > Actinopteri > Perciformes > Anarhichadidae > Anarrhichthys > Anarrhichthys ocellatus. The sequence goes on from NW_022280034.1 coordinate 7,747,105, forward strand.
TAACACTTATATTCATATTATTAAGTCACCAGTATCCAATCGTTCCCAATAAAAACAACCAATGCATTTTTAGTCTTTGTACAATATGTTGATGTTACTAATTTGATTACAGAGAGATGCGACTGATGCTCTTCTTTTGCAAACACTGTTGTGTTTTCCTGGCATTTTAAGAAGCTGCTCACAGAAGTCGTTATTTGAATACATTTCTGGCTCTAACAGACTTTGATGTGTAAAATTGGTGCAATTCTCCTTTAAGTGTGCCATTGAGAACAGTTGCAACGTTGCGTCTTGTTTTTCTGATGACGGATGATTTCTTTAGCAAAAAAAGAGAAACCATTTTCTTTTTCTTACAAACATTTTAATTGTGACTTTCACGGACAAATAAAGGTGGTTTTCTGAAATACAATTATCAAAGACAAACAATCGTACAACACAGAACTCCACAAAAAAAGACCCTTTGCACTATTTTCTTGTAATTTAAAAAATACTGTTCAATGTGTACAGATAGTATGAAACCATGATGATGGAAAGTCTCTCGCTTGTTTTTAAGGCGTTGGGGTTCATCCCTGAGAGAGAATAAAACTAATTTTTTTTTCATCACAACTCCTCGTGCCTCGCATCTTCTCTTTCCTTATCCTCGTCTACCTTCAGTTTGAGTTCATCGGCGGTGATCACTCCATCTTTATTTCGGTCCTGGTTGTCGAACATGTCGGTGATGACCTGCTCCATGATCATTCCTGGCTTTATACGACCTTTGCCTTCCGCCACCTGCAGCTTGATGAACTCCCCAAACTAAGATGTGTCAAGAGAAAAAAACATCACTAATCATTAACAGTGGGTCATATTTTTTATGACATACTATACTACGATTGTTTTTTTTATGGTCTACTATGTTGTGACTTTAATTCAATTGTTTGTGACAGTTTAATGCCATGCTAAATTATGATTTTCTTTAATTACTTTTTAAGACAAACAATACTATAACATATTGTATGATATTTTGTGCCCTACTATACTATTACCTTTTTATGGTTTCACCATGTAGAACAGTGAAACAACCAGCAGTTTCATTCTTGATAGAACCACCAGATGGCGCCAACGCTACAACTTTCATTTCTTATTAATCATAGGCTCCACCAGTTCAGGTTGGAGTTTTATCATTTTTCTGTAATCAGTGGTGGAAAGTACTTGCACTGTACTTGGTATTTAAATTGTATGATACTTAATACTTTTATTATACTACTTTTTACTCCGCTACATTTCTGGGTGTAGTGCAGCGTAATTATAACAACAAAATATGTGTTCATCTTGTCAAATAATATTTTTTTTAATTAAATTGATCAACCATAAATACTTAATTTTAAAGTTAATAATCCAATAATATTATGTATATAATGAATATATATTCTGCATAACAAGTAACTTTCGATACGTTAAGTACATTTTTCTACTAATACTGTGTATTTTACTGCGATAAAGTTATGAATTCAGGACTCCCTCTTGTAATTGAGTAGTGTAACATTGTGACATGGCTACTTTAACTTAAGGAGGAGATCTGATTAGTTCTTCCAACACTGTTGGTAAAAACAAATCCCCTCATCTGCCAAGGGACATAATGTAGGTGGTAGTACTGTACTGTCAGCAGTAACATACCTCCTCCTGGGGAACCGCTTTGTTCTTGTTGATATCCAGGGCACTAAACAGGTCTGCAGGGCTCTCCTCGATCCACACAAACAGGTAACCAGGTGGCACTCCCTTCTCAAAGCTCACCAGTTCAATGTCAAAGACCAACACAGCACTGCCTGGCACACCAGTGGCTGACAGAGAGAAAGCAACAAATAACACCGTTTAACTTTGGTTTCATTCATGATATTTTAGTTAACTCGTGGTTCAGCATTTTAAAAAGTCTGTCAGGGTTCAAAATTTTAAAAAAAAGTCCATTAAAACAACACTTGATAACGTATTACAAGTCTCACCCCCTTTTTCTCCGTGGCCAAGGTGAGGCGGCACAGTTATCACCCTCTTCTCTCCCACACACATGCCGCGCAAGCCTTGGTCCAGCCCGTCGATCACCTTGTCTGAGCCCAGCACTGCATCCTGAAGGGACTCGTAGTCGTGTCTGGGAACAACGTTGAATGGACGGATTAAAGTGGTTGTATAATATCAGTGGTAAAAACATGGGATGTCTGGGTGACTCACGAGGAAAAGAGCTTCGTGCCGTCCACCAGGGTGCAGTTGTAGTGGTAGCGCACAAGGTCGTTCTCTGTGGTAATCTCCTTACACTCCTCGGGTTTGTGGATGATCTGGATGTTCACCGTGTCATTGGGGTTGTGGAAGTCGATGACGTGAATGTCAAACACCAGCGCAGCATTGGGGGGGATGACGCCACCTGGATAAGACCACGCGTAATTATTTAACCTCCGTAGTAACTCACAATATACAATTATACAATTTTGTATTATCAGGCTTAATGCAACTCTTGATTAATGTCATTATTGTTCATTTTCAAAATTATTTCTTCAATGAATCTTTTAGGCTGTAAAATGTAAGAAATGCCCTTTCTCTTGTATATTTACATTATGATCACCTTACATTCTCTTTCTGGTTATTACGATTACTTCATTGCATTCAAGTACGAATACCAATAGGTTGTAAACACTGAAAGATTTTTGTTTTTCCAGCAGTCCCAGACCCCTTTGCTTCAAGTCGTCCCCTCTCTCTCCCCCTTTCCTATCTAATATCTGTATCTAACAAAGGAAAAAAGTCACAAAATTATAATCTAAAAAATGCTATTTCACAAAGAGTTAATGGGTTATTTTTCCAGAAACATAGCTTTGAGTCAATGCAACACTGAACCACCAATAATTAAATATAATAAAATCAATTCACACAACTTTCTGGAAGCAGCAGGAAAAGCTTCAGTATCCCTTACCTGCTCCTTCCTCTCCATACGCCAGGTGTGGAGGGATGATGACCCTCCGCTTCTCTCCAATGCATACTCCTATGAGGGCCTGGTCCATGCCTGAAATCACATACCCCATCCCGATGTAGGTGTTGTATGTGTTGTTCCTCTGGTAGCTGTTGGCAGTAACACACATGGTTAAATAAAAAAAAAAGCTGTGGCTTTTATGACAATTATACTTGAAAGAAATATATACCCTGAGGCCATAAATACACATCTTTACTCCTGAGCCCACCTGGTGTCGAAAGTGACTCCGTTCAGGAAGGTGCCATTATAGTGGTACCGGACATAATCCCCAGACACAGATTTGCGTGTGCACGACTCAGGCACCACCTGGTCCTCAACAGTGAGATTATCCTTTGCGTTATGAATGTCCACCAACTGGACATCATACACCAGGGTCGCCTGGGAGGGAATATCTGTACCTGGAGAGCAGAGGGGGGAGAAGTTCAAACTTCACACCTACCGACATCTTTAACATGAAAAACAAGTGGTTTTATATCGAGCAGAGTTTTATTTTAGTAAGTTTTATTTATAATATTACACTGTCAATTACTTGTTGAATCTTGGCTCATCTTTATCTGATCTATTTATTTAACAGAATATAACATCCTAATTACTAATTTAACTAAAGGTGAAATATGGCCTGGAAAGGATACTTACAGCTAATGAACCATTTGATATTTTAAAAAGGGTGAGTGCTGACCTCCACAAAGATAAGAGTGGTATATTAAAAAGTGCTGTGGAGTCATATAACCACGGCAGACCTCAGGTCATCATGCTGTTATTCCTGGGCTGTTGTGAAAAGCAGAGGATGCTAGACTCTATACTTGCAAAAAAAAATGGAGAATCTGAGCAAAATATTCAAATTTTAGTTGAAGATTTGCACATTTACGCGAAACAAGATTCAGGACAAGTAACTTAATTAAATAAATATGGAACAATGCTACTGTCATGTGGTTAAGAGATTTAAATTATATTAAATTGTTGCATTGTTTACAACAATGTTTACTTATGTGTCCGTCCTTGTATATGTAAAGGAACGTGGACCCGCCCCCAAAAATAGTGCTCCATAGCACTACTAGTGATACAAAATAAAAACTGCACAAGGGAACTTTAAGTGCATTGGCAAGAAAGTATGTTCTATGTATATGCATGTATTTATAAGATGGGATATCAGGGATTTGCCTGTTGTTTCCTTGTAATATTATTTTATTCTTCTGATCTCTAATTCCCTAGTGTTTGGAGAATCAGGGTTCCACTAACACCTTTAGTGTTTAGTTAACCGTCATGTTTGCTTACCTGATCCTTTTTCTCCGTAGGCTTTGAAGGGGGGGATGATGATATTTCTGATCTCTCCCACACACATGCCCATCAGCCCTTCATCCATGCCCTTAACCAGCCAACCCTCACCCACTAAGGAGTCATGGGTCTGCTTCCTGGTGTAGCTACGTAGGGCAAATTTAAACACACAATATACCTGGATGAAACAGTACAAACACACAAGAGAGCTGTCATCCGGACAGGGCTTTGTTTCAGAGCATGGCGATAAGAATGAGATTTAGCTTCAAACAAGGACATCTTTGCTGACTGTGGTTTTTACTGTTGTTAGGGCTACAACTGTTAAAACAGTTGTTAACGCTAGAATACCTGGAATCAAAGACGGTGCCGTCGAGCAGAGTGCCGTTGAAATTGTAGCGCACAAAGTCGGTGCGCATCACGGAGCGTTTGCAGTCTTTGGGAGTGCTGATGGTTTTGGTGACAACCAGGTCGGCTTTGTTCCACAGATCCAACAGATGGATGTCAAACACCAGGGTGGCATCTGGAGGAATCACATCACCTGTAAACATGGTTAGATGAGAGTTCAATGAAGGTTAGACAGCAAGGACATCAGTGTTGAAGAACGATTTAAAAAAACAAAACAAAAAAAAAAAACACTATCAAAAGCCTCTTTGAAATGACACCTTAAATCATTTTATTTCCTTATATGAGCACCCCTGTTGAAACAGGATGTTGGGACGGGTTGTAACAAGAGTAAAGATCCCTCAAAAATTGTGGTTGCATTACTGAATGTATTCATACCTATTGGTATTTAATTAAGTAACCAATTAATACCCATCTGCATGGTAATAATTATGATATACCAGTACTGTTTTTAGTCATGGTAGCAGCCTGGCTCCAAGGATGGGAATGTTGGTCTAATGGTCTGTTGACTTTGGTGATCCCCTGACTTTTTCTCTGGCGCCACTAGCACGTCATTTTTTCACTTGTTTGTGAAATATCTCAACACCTAATGAATGGATTGGTACATATTTGGATACAGACTTTCATGGTCGCCAGAGGATCAAGCCTATTGTCTTTGTTGATCCAATTACTTTCCCTCTAAAAATATTAGCACGCTAACATGAGAAACTAAAGATGGTGAATTTGGAAAGTATTATACCTATGTAGCATCAACATGATAGCATTGCTAGCATGCTATTACTAGCATCTAGCTCAAAGCAGCACTGTGCATATAGGCAATAGGCTCACAGAGCAGCTAGCATGGCTGTTGACTTGTTTTCTTGTTATTTATTTAGCGGTTATTTTTATTTTCAGATCCATCTAAAAAGAAAAAGAACCCTTGCAGATGCTAAGAAAAGCCTAACACTGAGCGGCAGGGGGCCCGGAGGCTAAAATGAGCGGTGGTCCCCAGCTGAGCCCCAGAAACCAACATGTCTTTGCTGGAAAACTGCCAAGACTGATCAACTACTGTAATTTGACAAGACACAAATGTGTTTATGAATATGCATCATAATATCAACTGAAATATAAAAGGTAATAAAACTACATACAAATATTACCATACATATCTGTGAATAAACATAGCTACTAAGTAACTGCCACATAGACAACCTGGAGCCTTCAGGGCCCCTGAAGGTCAGGGGCCAACCTGGAATCTCAAATATGAACTACTGATTGCACACCAACGAGCTCCAACAGACATTTGCATTTACCTGCACCGGTGCTTCCATAGGCCAGGTGGGGGGGGACGGTGAGTGTTCTGCGCTCATTCACACACATGCCCTGCAGACCTTTGTCAATTCCAGCGATGAGCCGGCCCTCCCCGAGTAGGCCCACCTTCGCGTCCCCTTTCTGATGGCTGTGAAGAAAACCAAAAGGTTGTCAAAAAACAGAGAAAATGTCAGAAGTGGGTCAACTTTAAGAGGATGTAGGCCTGAACTATGGAAGGAAAATCACTTAATTTGTGTAGATAATGTATTAATACTATTGCAGATTTATCTTGACGTGTAAATCTCAGGCTTTTTTACATTTCTGAAAAAACTAAAAACTAAAGCCTAACCAAACTTTGCATCCGATTGCATGGCCTCTGCAGCATTATAACCAACTTTGAAAGCAAAGAAACTAAACTAATATGAATCAATTCAGAATTTCAGATAAAATGAACGAACTTACCTCGAATCAAATGTTTTCCCGTCGACAAATGTGGCGTTGTAGTGATAGCGAACATAATCTCCCTCCTTCGCTTCTCTTGCACAGATTTGAGGGATGAAGTGTCTGTCCACGACTACATCTCCTACCGCAGGACTGGGATTGCACTCCACGGGAGACCACGCAGTAAGTAGGAAAAAGAAAATGCAGCAGGCAAACATCTTTGCAGAATAAGGTCAAATAAGTTAGAGGGATTCAAACCAATAAAAAAATAATAGCAACAAAATAGATAAATGTGAGGCCTGGAGCCGTATGCACTCTTTGCGCAGAGGGCCGAGGTTGCAGATGTTGAGCAGAGTAGCGGCGTCTGAATGTTGTAAACGTGGACAATCTCCAGGTTGCAGTGAGGAGTTTTTACCAGAGGGAAGGAATGTCGGAGTTGGAAATGGGAAGCGCCTCAGTCAAGTTAACCCCATTAATAAAAGAGCACCACTTCCTTTAAAAATAAGATCACAACAGAAGGGATTGAACAGAACTACTCAAAACGTTGTTTGTATTTTCAATTCAAATCGTATAAACACATTTCCTATAATGGTATGCAATCTTTTTAGTGTATGACTATGTTTAAGTAGATTAGTATGACTAGATCCGTGTTTTCTGGGTTTTTAAATTGCCCATTTTTCGCTTTTATTTTGAAAGGAAAGTTGCCTATTCGGTTGGGTTCTTCGGCACAGCCGCACACACAGCAGAGAGGTCCGCCTCCCTGGACCAGCAGCGTATCTGAGCCGTAAAGTATCCTGAGAGCCCCCAAAGTTTTAGCTTTTCCATTAATGCCGTGAAAATGTCAAGATTCAGAAAACGATGCACAAAACGTCCGAACTCCATCCACATCTTTTGATTGGATTTCTTTCATAGTTGAAGACATCTCAATAGACCTATAATAAATTATATATAAATTAAATTAAAATTAAAAATAAGAGAAGACAAAAATAGATGTAATGATCCCAAACTATTGAGGGCAAAACAACTGCTGAAAACTATTTTGACCTATATAGAATCCGCTATATTACGCTACAGAACACGTAATTGTCATATCATAAACCCCTATAGAAGATTCTCATTCCCAACTATTGGACTTAAGTTTATAAATCTCATCTAATGCTCCTTTACTAATCACATTTGCACGAGTGAGTATTCAACAACACCAGAACAAATAAGACAACAATGCACAAGCGGTCACTTTTACGCACGTATATTATTCCTGTGCCAAACAAAGAAACAGTGACAGCTGTAGATCTACACTGAGAAACCCGAGACAGTAATTCTGAAAGGCCCAATCCCGGAATTCCCTGAGACCCCTAAGCACTTCAGCAGACCACCACACAGACACGTAACCAACAGGCGCAGACAGAAGAAGCGGACTAATATGTGGGATATTATCTTATCATGGTTGCATTTTGCGTAAAAGGAGACGCGTTGTTGACGTTGCTATGGTTGACCTGTGTTCTTATGACAGCCGCGCAATATGAAAACTACAATTTCAGAAATGTCCCCACAGAGGAGCTCATGCCCCTTACAACTGCGTATGGATTGGCTTTGGACCGTTAAGCAGCAGAAAACTGGACTGAATCTATCGAATATTTGGAAAACTCAAGGCAATGTTATAACTGGCTCCTATATTTGACTGTAAACGTGTAGCATTCTTGCCAGTTATAGGACACAATAAAGAAAATATTTATTCTATACATCACTAGTCTTCCAAACAACAGCTGGGGAAAGTCTGTGCTTTACTCCCAGTTGAATGACCTGCAGAGGGCCGTCCCGTGTGCCTACACATACCTCCAGAAGAACCCTGCGGACCAGGAGATGCACCAGCTGATGGAGGAGTACAAGAGCCAGTACAACCTGAGCGGCTACCTCACCGACCACGAAGGACAGCCATATGAGGTGAGGACACCCTAGCGTCTGTCCTTCACAATACTTTCTCTGTATAATACACATAATACTGGAGAGTTACACTGCTTAACACTATATCAGCAACAAAGGTTTTCCCAACTGATTTTCCGAAGCGAAAAAAATGGATGAATCATGTAATTTCTAGGCCTCCTTCCTGAGAGGAGTGAAACTCAGCAATTCAGGTGAGTACAGCAGCAGCGTTGAACAGATGGAGGAAGCTCTGAGGCTCTACCTCCATGAGTATGATCTCTGTCAGGCAGACTGCGAAGGGATCAATCGACTTTCACCACACTGCGACTTCTATGCAGTCCTAGCAGGTTGGTATGCCGTTTTTTAAAAATGGTATCAAATGAACAGAAAACAATACCGAGGACTCAAAAAATTAAAAACAAAATCGGATATAAAATGAGATCTTTCTGAAGGAATTGGAAGGAAAACATCGTACTTTTACTCGGGCTGCCCCAGTCGATGAGTCAGCTAATCGGTCGTTGTGGTCTTAGTGGATGTAGTTTTCTGTAGACTCTTACTCATTTTGTAATGCTTTCTCGTGCTGAATGAGGACTTTTACTTTTGATATCTTAATATATTTTGCTAATGATACTTCTGTATTTTTACTTAATTACGGTTTTGAATGCAGGACTTGTAAAAGCTTATTTTTTTCATTAATGTATTGGTACTTTATGTATTGGGTCTGAATACTTCCACCACTGTCTCTGATTTTATTTTGTGACTCTTACTAAATAATAAATAATCTCTGCTCTGCTTTTCCAGAAGTGTATGTTGGCGCATTACACTGTAAGCTGAAGTGTGAAGAAAACTTGATGCCGAATGTTGGTGGTTATTTTGTGGAAAAATTTGTGGCCACTATGTACCACTATCTCCAGTATGCCTATTATAAGTGTAAGTGTACAACTGCAACTGCGCTTTCCTTCACTGTTCTTAAATGATAGTCAACACTCATCTGTTCATCTGCTGGTTTTTTTCCTCCGACCAGTGAACGACGGCCGCCGTGCGTTGCCTTGTGCTTACAGCTACTTCCTGTTTGAACCAGAGGACCAGGTCATGAAGCAGAACCTGCAGTACTATAAAGTCTACAGTGAGCAGTGGGGCCTTCAGCACGACCACTTCACACCCAGGATGGTGAGAGGAAACATCACATACCGCATTTGACAAAAATTAATCTGTGTACGGTGTCTGCTGAAAGCCACTAATCCCTGTTTAATGTGTCAATGTTTAAACAGGAGGCTCTAAGACACTACAACCATGCTGTCACTCTAAAGCAGATGCTGACATCTGCAGAGAAGTACTTAAAGTTAAATGATGAGGTAAGATTAAATTAAAAACTACAGCATATTTTCTTAACAGACACCTGTGATATTTTTCCAAAAATTAGGAAGAAAAAACATTGAGGCTTCTTAGCTGCTGTTCTCCAGTAACTTTATGTGGGATGTTTGTTTGCAACTTGTATAAAACATTTATGGAAAACTTTCAAAAGCACCTCTAAGAGTAAATGTCATCTTAAATAATTTTGGGTTTCTTTCTTTAGGATTTTTTTGGATCAGAGGAAGCTGCACTTTTTTCCTCCGAGTCTCCCGATGTTGAGTTTGAAGGGATGGGAGACTACGAGGAGTCCATCTATGCTGAGTGGAGACAGCCGAAGGGCAAAGGAGACGCTGCGGAGTCAAATGTCTGAAGAGAGCTGAGAGTGAGAATTTAATAGAACGGTAGATCTGAAGAATGTCAGTGATTAAATCAGTCAGTAATATCAGAGACGGTGACAAGAAAGAGCAGGTCTTTCATGTCCTCTTCTGTCCTATGTTAGAATTATTCTCATTTGTATCCATCTAATCTTAGTTTTTTAAGAAATAAAAGAGTCAATAAAAGCTGTTTTCACTTTTTTTTTTTTTTTTCCTCCAAGTACCTTAGGGTTTGACAAAACATTTTATTAGCTTGACTAAAATACAGTTTATTACCATATAGATAAGTGAAAAATTGTGTTGCGCTCCTGGATTGCTGTTTTTAATACTTCTTATGGCAAACTAAGCATGAATATAGTTTGTACTTCTATGAAAATACTTTCGTTGTTAATACTGTGAGAGGCACAGATAAACAGATCTCATTACAGTCCTCAACAAACCCTGTAGAAACATCCCCGAGGTCCAGCAAATATTTAACAATATTTACAAATACATCCTGATAAGTAGGAAGAACTACACGACAGTTAAAGTTAACTCTTCTTCACCGGGTTTCTCACCGACTCAGACAACAAACATCCTGCAAAAGTACTTCGTTAAAACAGGATTTACACAACAGACACATGGTCACTGTTATTCATATACGATTTAATATATATTTCAATATACAATAATATGAGTATTTACATTATAGGCTAAGCTAATACTGGTAACCTTCCTGTGGGAATAAACAATGTTGACTTCCCTGTGTGAATGGTGAGTCCAACTACAATGTGTGATCACAAACAGTGGCGGTAAACACAGTGTGACCTGAGCTTTCAGCCAAGTCTGTCCTTGAGTTTTCGATTTTATACAGCGTGCATACGGCAGAGTTTTAGTACGATTAAAGGGCTACCCACTGACATTTAAACTCTGAGAAAATGAACTGCTGTTTAAAGTCAAAATAAGTTTAGCATTTAGCCTTCAAAAATCAATTTCCATGACTAACTGCACTCATTTTAGTCAGTAAGGAATGTCGTTAGGACCTTTTTTTTTTAAAAATTGTGTCTAATTTCAGAAGCAGAGAAAATGTCAACGTATTCCTTTAATGCTATTGTAAGTTTACCGGCAGTGTAACTTGGATCATCTGTTGTGGCACCTCTGCGATTACGCAGTTCCTTATTGTTATTTAGTGAAACAAATACCCCCTTTACACCAACAGCATTAAAACGCTTTTTGGGTGATTCGATCTCACTGTGGTCACAGGAAATGCATATTAATACTGGGGAATTTAATCAGATCTAGATATGAGACACATTTTAATGCAAGGTGTAAAGGGGTCTTTGTACATAATAACCACAATAAACCTGATTTAAGATTCTCCGAAGTCCAGAGGGGATAGACGGAGAGTGATGCACATGGAAGCAGCAGAATAAGACTCTTTTTTTTCTATGGGCGAACATGTTTCTGATATTATTCATGAAATGTACATATTTATTGCTTATTGATCTGGTCAGTCAGAATTAAATTATCTAACGGCATTTAGAGATAAAGCATATTTTTTTCATTTCTAGTTTTACCTCGGCAGCTTGACTGAGCTCATAGAAGCCAGATTATAATATGGAGTGAGATCCTGTGTTAAATCAAATTTTTGGAAATCTGGGAGCTATTTAATAATTTTGCAGCTTGAAAATCTCTTAGAGGCATGTATGAAACATACAACACTCGCATATCTTTCTCCGTGACCCAAATGATCATTCATCCCACAATTGTGGAAAACCAGAGGAGCTCAAACTTCACTAAACTGCAAAGATTCAAATCTTCTCTATGGAATTAAAACTTCAAAATGAGCAGTTTTATGCTGAGAGGCAGGAAGAGTCTTCTCTCTCCAGACTTGTGCTTTCATTCAGAGCGGCAGTGAGTCACTGCTGTCTTAACGAGTCAACCTTATGATACACTTTGTACATCAGCACCCATGTTCAGCATATTGGCTGTATATAGATTACATATTATACAGCGGGATAAAACATTTGGCGTTTACATGTGCAACTGTCTGAAGTAAAAAGTACTTTGATATCATCGGCACAGAGACACAACTAGCTTCCTTGCAGGCCTGAACTTCATTAATGCATATTATGTAGAAGCATTGATTTAGGATGGACTACTGTTTGATAATGAACGGCAGCATAAGAGAAAGTATGGCTATTACCGTGGAATGTAAAGGCCTAGCACACAAAATAACCCTCATCTAGACTGATAAAATGTCAACATTCACTATTTTGTTATTTTCATACACTTCTACTGCAGTTAAAGTCACACCACTGAGAGGAGGTGGTGGTGTTCTCCACAAGGTTAAATATCTTTGAAAACAGAAGACTTCCCAAAAAAGTCCAGACTAGAAGTAGTACATTACTTAAAGGGGTAAAACACAATAACAGTCGATATGGCAGAATATCAGCTGTAACCAGTGGAAGGGGAAATCTAACCGAAAAAAGTTCAGTAAACGCACTTCAGTTAAGGGCTGTGTGTGTCTGTGTGTCCTGGAAATGTTGTAAATAAAAAGTGAGCATGACACCAAAGCGAACATTTGGAACCAGAAAACTCCTGACAGTCTTTCAGATCTGATGGCAACTTCCATACTGCAGTTAAACAAAGAGTAATCAGGCTTCCCAGGAGGAGAATACCAAAGGAGACAGCTTTCATGAAATCAGAAAAGGAAACAGAAGTGGAAGATATCTTTGTCTTGTATCCTCAGAGCGGACTGGACACCGGTGTAAGGAAGACAGGACAGCGAAGAGACACAACTCAAACTCACGAAGATCTGGAAAGAGAAGAGGAATGAAGTAGGGAAAGAAGATGAGGGGAAGATAAAAGGAGGAGGGGTAAGAGAAAGACAAACATTGAGGAATCTGAGAGAACCGACAGGAAAGCAAAGATGAATTAAAACATGGAAAAGACTGATTGGAATTGCAACTGGAACTTCATTTAATTACTTGTTTGGTCAGCTAAACATCAGAAAACAGTTAAAAATCCCCATCACCATTCCCTATAGCACAAGGTGACATCTTCAAATGTCTTGTTTTGACTGTCAAAAACCAAAGACGTTCAATTTACTGTAAGGAAATTCTCACTTTTTAGAGCCTGGAACCATAAAATGTTTGAAATTTTGCACGAATAGTCAAATTATCAAAATAGCTGTTGAAAATTTTCTGTTGACTGACTTAACAATTCATCGACTAATCGTTGCAGCTGTAATGCAGATAGATCATAAAATAATAACAAAAAATAACCAAAAACAAAAACTTAAAAGAGGAGTTCAATTTTATTATTGAAAGTCTTACAAAGTCGACACTGCAGCTATATTCTAGAAGTGGCAGCCAAGTTAGTGAGGGGACATGCAGTACAAATAATAATAAAGCAAACTACGATTTAGGAGTTAGCGATGTTTCCTAATACTAAAACTGCATTACGTTTTGTGTATTGTAAAGGCCCATATATGGAAGAAGACTGCAAATATTATAAATACTGCGGTATGTGGCTATGTGGCATTGGTTCATGCTATATACTCGTCCCTATACAAATAAATATTAGATAAATGTGTGAAAGATGAAAAATAAGGCCGTAAAATCAGATGAAATTTGTGTGGGCTTAGAAATATCTTTAAAGCTGCTCAGCTGATAAAGAAGCAGAGGATTCCATTAAAACAAATGGCATTATGTTTTACATAATGAACAGTGATTGATGACTCTGATAACGTTTTAAGATCAGGACTGAAAGGTGGGGTCGTACCTTCCTCTTCGGATGTTTCTGGAATCGCAGTGAGGCAGGAACAAGATGGAGGGAGCAGACAAAACAGACAGTGAAGTAGAAAGACAGGTAAGACTATCAACTTTTTCATATGCGCAAAGAAGCAGAGTGAAAGCAGAAAAACATGCAACGAACACAAGGCCTTAAAAGCAAAGCATTAAAGAGGCATTTAAAGTTTCTTTTATCTTTTGTTATCAAGGACGTCTGAAGCATCTATCCAGGCAGATTTGAAATATTCCATACAAATAAATCATGAGATTACGGGAAAAGTCTACAGTCGTAGAGAAGCATTTTAGTTTCTTTGCATCCTGCAGGCATGAGGCAAGACGGCATTTTAGAGTGTGCAAACTAACTGCAGAAAAAAGATTCAGTCGTGCGGAGAGGAACATGGAAAGAGTTTGTTATTTGGGATTGTTGGAAACCTACATAGCTTTAAAGCAGTTTTCACTCCGTGTTTTTGATGAATCAATTATAATCATTGAGTCTATGAAATATCCAGAAATAATGAGTAATATCTCACAGACCAAAGTGACGTCCGTCCCAAACCCAAAAGATATTCAAATCACAATGAGGGCGACATGCTGACGTCTTCACCATGGGGTCTTGTTCGTCTGACTGACCCTAAAATATATACTTTACTATCGTAGAAAACCAAGAAATCCAGAAACTATTTACATTTGAAAACGTGAGCCAATTTTGCCTAAAAAAACACTCAAAATGATGAATCTATTTCTGTCAATTGATTGTTGATTATTTGACAGACTGTTTCAGCACTTGTCTAGTATTCAGCTCATTATATATAAATGTAGCTTCTACAGCCCACATAAAGTCTTACAGATTTGAGCAAATTAGAATAAATATCATACATATTGCAAAGTGGTGAAGCTCCTGCCATTCATCTCATGCCATCAAAGAGCTTACTAGCGATGACAAATGACTAATGAGGGTTTGTAAGTATGATCATTAACGCTCTCCTTCTCTAACAAAACCCACAGACGGAAACCCATCTACCGCACGTCCACCAGCATCAATAATAAACCCACATGGTCTCTGGTTGAGAGTATGGATCAGACAACAAGCAGAGGAGCATTCAGCAGCGAGCCGCAAGCATGTGTGTTAGCTGACAGAGGAACACAGCAGGCACACACACAGATGGAGAGATGCCAGAGCTCTTACTTAAATCCCCAGCCAGTGCCCCCCAGGACTATCGCTGCCACCAGAATTGCACCAGCAACCGAGCCTATTATGATGTTCGTGCCACTGGGACCTGTTGGAGTGAACGAGTCAACCAGTGGGGGGGGGGGAAGAGAGTGCCAAAAGTGGTTATATTATGTTGTATCTCTGTTGACTGTAAAGCATCAAAAAGTGATGTTCAATGTGACCCAAAACACTTTCAGCCAACATGAAAAAGTAGAAGAACATGTTATGATAACTGCTATCAAGTTTGAATTGTGATTTGACTCCTTGGTGTTAAGATATCCTTCCTCCTCCATGTCCTACACCATTTATTTATATACTCTCTCTAAAGAAGAGATTTGAATTGTTCTTGAATGAAGATGAAAGCTTTCAAACCATTCTGTATGAACAACTTGTACTTGTTTTGTGTATATTTCTATGTCATAGCAGGTTATTTTAGTGAGGAACAACTGAAACTGTTCCGCCTGTTGAACGGACTATGTGGAGCTAACTGCTCAGTGTAGTTACCTCTGTGTTTCTCTAGGTCTGCCGGTGTGGGGTTGAGGATCGGGTCAACCACACTACAGTCCTTCCCAGTGTAGTCCGGATCACAGATGCACCTTATCTCGTTGCTGCAAGTCTGTGAAACAAAAAAGACAAAATAATGAGTGGAAGCGTCAATATCTTTTCTCGTTTACTACCCACAAACCTTCGTTTCCAGCGCAGTGACACACTCACCCCGTGGTCGGAGCAGATGTGTGAGGACGAGGAGCCCGGGCAGGTGCTCAGGTTGAAGGTGGTGACAGGGAGGCAGCGACGCTCAAAACACATCATGTTTGGCCCACATGGTGTCCCATCCTCCACATAGCCCATATCCAAGCCGTCATCCAGCACTGCATGGCCGCCCCTGTAGGTCAGATGGTCACATATAACCATCACTCATTTGTTTGTTACAGACTGATGGTACCAATTAATCAGGATTGATTGTTCTTCCTAGATCAGTGCTTTCTCCTCTTTTTTGAATGTAGCGAATACAAATTATATTAGGCAGCCTACTGTAATTGTTTAATCCTTCAAATTGCTGTTTAAACAAACCAAGCAGCCCAAGAAAAGCTGCCTTACCTGCAGTCCAGGTATCTGTTCTGATGGTGGATGGTCAGACTGGTGAGCCTCCCCTGAAGTTCACCAAACCTCGGCCTATCTGTCACATTGGTGCACAGCAGTAAACCGCACAGGACATCCCTGATGGAGATGAAAGAAACAATTTAATAATGACAAAAACTCAACTAATATGAGATTTAATAAAGCAAAAAAACAAGTGTATGTATCAATATGTATTTAATGAAGCCAATGCTGTTCTCTCACTGCTTGTTGCACTGCACCCATCCCTGACCACTGGAGTCCGGACCACAGTTTCCTTTCTCTGTGCCCTCAGAATTCAGCTTTTCATAGCAGAACCTGTCGGCTGAGTCTGAGAAGAGAGAACAGAGTCTTTAACTTGTACGACAACCAACGGCCTTGCTTTAATGGAAGCTCTTCTCGGAAAATATAGAAGATTCTAAATGTGAGCCATGACATTTTAACCATCAAAGGGCCATGGATCATTTAGAAATCAAGCTCAATATCCAATCCAAACCTACTGTAGCCCCACAGCGTCCTGCACTGGCCGTCTCTGGTCTTACAACGACCTCCATAACACCGACCCTGAGGAAAGAAGATATGTTCTATTAAATGCAACAACCTGAAGCAGTAACAAACATTTAGCAACTCGCATGACTTTACCTGTCCAGCACCACACATGTAGCCATCCAGTTTGTGGACGTTATGAGGACACTGAAAGAGAGAGAATATTATCTGTCCGTTCATCATGGTGGGGGGTTTCAGATGTCAGATGTCTAAATTCTTTAGGCATGTATTTTACCTGGCTGGAGTCTCCCATGCAGGTCTCAGGGATGTCACAGTCGTTAACAGTTTCACGGCACGTCACCCCTCTCAGCTCGTACTGTCACAAACACCCACAGAAGAAGATGGAAGGGAAAAAAGAAAGACATGAGGGGGGTGGAACTGAGCAGGTGGGAGGATGAATAGTCCATCGGGGCCTTGAGACACGGCAACAAACACTCCGGTTAAAGTGCTGTATCAAAGCAGCTCACCTTGCAGTCCCTGCAGCAGAGCCCGTTGCTGCACATGGCATTGTGGGTAAGGGTGCACTTCTTACAGCAGTTGGCTCCACTCCGTGCACAGTCCTATGGGTAAGAGATGTTCATAGCACATCTGTAGATCACGAGTATCAAGGTTTTTTGAACTCACATAACTGACTACACTTACAATCCAACCACAATCTGACAAACTGCAAAGACAGAGGGGTTGTAAGCTAAATATTGTCCCCAGTTTAGCTGTCTGAACAGAGAGAAGCATTTCCTTTGAAAGATTTCAAGAAAATGTATTTAAACTGTAGGCTCTCCTTCCATTAAAGATCATAAGTGCAGCACCATTTAAACTGAAATGTTCTGAACAGATTGGATAAAGATATGACAGTCGTTACTGTAAGTATTGGCTTTTCAAACTAGGCTTAAGGCTGAATTAAACCAATGGGATAAAATCAGTCCTAATACTCTTTGTGTATACGACAAGCAATATAAAAGTAGTTAATTCAAATGTGCTCACCACGAGTGTTCCACAGTCACATTCCTCTCCCAGCTCCACAAATCCATTCCCACACTCTGGTTGGTCAAACAACTGCAGGAGAAGAAACATAAGCAGGGCAACTATAGAGTAAAACAATGCATACAACAACAACACAGAACAGACAATGAAAATACATTCAAAGCAATTTAACTTTGGTAAGAACAATATAGGATGATGACCGACCATCTCTCACCTTGCTGGGCTTGTTGAAGAGACAGCTGCCTCCTCCCTGTTGAAGGAATCGCAGGTACTCGTCTATGCTGCAGCGAGAGAACTTCCTGGGCAGGTAGTAACTAATTAGGACAAAAAAAGAGAAACAGAAATCTCTCATTGCCATTTGTTGGCAACATTTGCAATATTGCTAAAGCCTTAAAAAGTCTGAATAAATATGAAAACCTGCCAACCAAAAATGCTGTTCATATTTTACACAGATGAAGTTTGGTACTTTTACAAGCTGCATTTCATACTCATCCTAAAAAATAAAAGAAATGACACAACTTGTCGGTTAAATATGACAAAATAAATATGATGAGGTGTGAAATATGTCCGTCTTTGTTGCCACAGACTCCTGTTTTACTTGAGAAGTATTGCTTAGTGTGCTACAGGTGACTGATTAATTGATTCTAAATTAAAAGGTGCATACCCTGTGTCCTCCATGATACAGCCCAGCCATGGGTCTGGACACCTGCAGTCTCCTGGACACACACACACACACACACACAATATTTCTGTTGCCAAGACAGTTGATGACTACAAACAAAAAACGTTTTTTAGCAACTCTGTGATCTCACTGCTTGAGGGAGCTGTTAGTGCAGCAGTTTTCTTTTCATCTGAGATAAATGTAATACAATCAGCACATTCTCCGTGGAAAGTCAAAGGAGTGCTGTATAAAAGCTTTGCACTCTTTGAGTTTGTAAAAGACAGACTTTTAGATATAACAGCAATTAAATTTAGAATGTTATCTGAAACAACCTGAAGATGCCTTGCTCAAATACGTGAATACTGCAGGAAGGAATGTACGGCTAAAACCATTATCTAAAGTAACACGGTTGTATGGCAAATTGCCTTTTTAAGTCTCTGCGTTTCTGAATCATGTCAAGAGAGATTGTCCTCCCGTGACTCTGTGTCAGATCTCAACCGATATCTGCAATGAATGTTAGTCTCACCTGCAGCCAGTCGCTCTTTGTTTCTCAGCATGCCAATGTTCTGGCCAAGGCTTTGACTCAATGTGATGGCCATGGGGCCCACGCTGCCATACTGAAGACACACACATAAATCAAGTTAATGAGAATGACTAATTACTTCTGTAAATATCCATTTTCATGAAGTTCATTGGACAAACACAATGATTTGTTGCTAATCTCTCTAATCGAATCTAAGTAAGGGACACAAGTCTCACCTCATTGATGCCTCCACCTCTGGTGGCTGAGCAGATGCCCCCAATGTAGGCTGCCTCACTGCGGCTGCTCATGAACGTCCTTCCACTGTGGTGAAGACAGAGAAACTTAATAATAGGTGCAGGAGGAGGAGGAGGAGGAGGAGGAAGACAGAGAAGAGAAACAAGAAAAGGAGGAGGAAGAAGACAGAGAAGAGAAACAAGAAAAGGAGGAAGAAGAAGAAGACAGAGAATAAGAAGAAGAGACAAAGAAGACAGAAAAGAAGATGAAGAAGACGATGAAGAAGACTACGAAGAAGACTGATAAAATGAAGAGTAAGACAGAGAAGAAGAAGACTGAGGAAGAGATAAAAACACGACCACTGACAACAATCAGGAGATTGAACTAACGAGAAGAGGTGAACGGCGTCGCAGCGTTCCTTGATGCTCTCCTTCCTGTACTTCATGAAGTCGCGCAAGGTGAGCAAAGCGTCGTCACCCACGGATATCCTGTTTTCAGAAGACCAGGTTTCCATGGCCACCAGGACGATGCGAGTGTTGAGCTGCTCCTTGTAGATCTGGAAACATCAAAAGGAGAAAACGCATTCGGAAAATGTATCTCTTGACAGTTACTTACCATCATCCCTCAGAACAATTGAAGCAATGACCGATTAGAACACATTACAACAGAAAGGATTGAAAGAACAATAAATAATAATTAAGTTTAAATTAAAGAATAAACATGTGTGAAAGTGAATAACATAGTAATCAGAAGTGTCCTCTTAGCCCTATTTCTCTCCATCTATTGGGAGAAGAATGAAAAATAAACTACTAAATTAAAGTTTCCTGTTCGTGGAAAGAATTCAGATCCGAAGGGGTTAACTGGGAGATAAATATTGCAGATGATGGAGACAGTAGAATCCGTCTCTACTTTAGACGCGCGAGTGGGAGACGGCAGGCAGCGGTCGATTGCCTTGGAAACCAGCATCACTGAGTTTGTCAGTGAAGGGTTTGCCATGCCGGTGCTATACATGGCCACATACACATAAACAGGTCATTATACAACACATCAAATGGACAGAATAAGAAATAGCCATTCAAATTAGTCATGTAAAATACCCTGTCAAATGATGGTGAGGATTCAATAGATGAAAGCAAATATTTGACATTTAAAGAAGATGGATAAAATTAAAACAGATGGTAAAACAGCTTGTTGGCAGCTGTCCAACTCAGGAAAGTTTCATCTGCAAGAGAATAAAGCTCCGAATTGTGGCAATTGCCTTTAGTAAGCTCAAGAGACTCCCTACAATAGATTCACTATGAAGGGGTGCCATGTTTAAAAAAAAAAAGATGACAGGAAGAGGGAGATCATAGTCAACTCCTCAACAGTGTTTCCACTCACCGCGTCGGCCATGTTCACCACCGCTTTGGCAAAGTTCTTTGTCTGAGTGGACGACCGACGAAGCTGCACGAACTAACAAGAGGAGAGAAACGTTACTGTGTTACCGCCTTTCATCTTTTTTCTGTGCCGTCTTATCAGCGGATTAAAATCCCTATTTTAATGAAAGTCACGCTCACTTCTTATTAAAGCCTTCATGCAGCACTTACAGAGATAAGGAAAAGAAAAAGCTTCACCCCTACCAGCTCATGGTCGTTGACCACCATCAGCTCGATGTACTTGGTCTCAGTCTGGACGGTGCGCTGGCCTCGCCGCACCTGGAGGGGGCAAAAGAAAGCCACACAGCCAGACCTTTGAGTCTGCTGTCATAATCACCTTCACACAGGACAAACACAGGACAAACACACACACACACACACACACACACACACACACAC
>NW_022280034.1:7768109-7776985 GCF_004355925.1 Anarrhichthys ocellatus
ACACACACACACACACACACACACACACACACACACACACACACTAATGCTTGTGAAACTCTAGTCTTTGTCCTTGAGAGGGAAACACAACTTTCATTAAGCAGAATAATGAAAACATAATTTGCAGCTTCTGTATCCAATGACTTTAGGAGTCTAACAAGAAAGAAAACTACCTTTAAAGCCTGTGAAAACTTCTAATCTTTTTCTCGGTAGCATTGACCGTTCATGACTAAACAAGTGACAAATAAACATAGTCAGGTGTTATTTAGTAAGATTTCAACACTCTGCTTCATCAGGACCGTGAAGCAATGGCAAAATAAGCAAACAACCCAACAACTGTCTCAAATGTTAAATTCTGATTGGTGCACCCAAGTATGACACATTTTTTCAACTGAGCTCAGCCCATTTAAAAGCAGTGAGAAGAGAACAGACAGAATACAGAAACCAGAAATGAATGTTGACGTCTAGGGTTCAAAATGGATGCAGCAGGGGCTAACCATCACCCTCAATATGCTTTACATTAGAAATGTGTCGTACAAGAATGATCAACAATGAATCAGTTGGTATCAGTCGAGTAATATTCTCAGATTTTAGAAAGCTCCTCCAGATGTACGGCACCCCTCTCACTTTTCTTACTTATCTTATTAGCATGAAAGCTGAGACAAGCCGTCAGTATTAGTGTGGAAATGTGGCATCATCTGACAGACGTCTCTGTAAAATATTAATTGGGTTTGCATATCTCAACTCTGATGTTTCCCTCATGGTGACACTTTCTGTAAATGATGCGACATCTTCCTGGCGGGCCATCTGTCTGCGTACATGGAGGTGTGTTGCGAGAATGAGACTCATAGAGGCCGTCTGAAAACTGACTTGTCTTTTTGAGCGTCTCAAGATATCTGTAAAAACAGGCTCCTCCTCTTCAGACCAGTTGTCTCCATCCTTCAGTTCACCGTCTGTAGGCCCCTCGGGCTCGGTGCTGTTCACGGAGCACCCTGGGAAACACACACATGCACAGAGTAAGTGAGAGTAAAAGTGGCTAGTCATCAGTCCAGGGATGGATGTAACTATGTATTTTAGTCTACTGATCTGCAGAAGAAATCAATATTACAAAGCCGGTGGAGGAGAGAGGAGGAAGGGGGAGAATATAACTGGCCAAATGGGAGAGAGAGAGGGGGAGAGGAGGCAGGGAGGGAGGAACGGTAGGGGTTGGGTAACAGGAAGGAGGAGTGTCAGGGACAAAGAGGAGAGGTAGCAAAGAGGCAGCCATATTAGACATTTAGTACAAGGGCGAGGAGGGCAGCTGGAAAACCTGAGGAGGACGCTGTATACTGCAGTGTGTGTGTGTGCGTGCGTGCGTGCGTGCGTGAGAAAAATCAACCAAAACTTGCATTACATAACACTTGATTGTTTTAGATCCATGCAATGTCAAGGACAAGACTGAACATGTCATCTTCAAACAAGTAGCGGCAAGCAGCCTTTTGGCTCATCAGTAACAAGCTGCATCCTGCCGGGTTTCATCAAATCTAATCTGTTAACAACAAAGTTTTGCCAGAATCAAGACAGTGTGAGAAGTCTATAATTTGTAGTATAGCTGGATTTGCACAGCAGGTATGGTGTCACTTAGGATAATGAATCAGAGGGTGAACCAGACAGGGATTTTGTATTCATCAAACCTTTATCATTGCATCAGGAGGGACTAAAATACTTTTGGTTGCAGGGAAAAGTAACTGAGGAGTCTCGGGTGTGCAGTTTTACGATGGTCCTACCTGGACAGGGAGGTGGGAAGAGGTCAATGTCCGGCATACGATACACAATGTGGTCGTTCTGCTCCTGAACGCCGTCCTTAAAAAAACATAAACAACAGTGACAGACACACTCGAGAGAGAGAGAGAGAGAGAGAAATAAATTGCTTTACTATTTGACATTACTTTATTAAAATTAATGTCACTGAGTTTAGAGAAAAAAAAAGAGTTTTTACGTTAGAACTTATTTCCTGAGCTCGTTTTAAAATAATGACTCAACTTAACGCAACTTTAATTGCCTGAATCTTCTTCACATCTTTCTTATTTCGGAAGATTTTAACTGTAAACGCTTTGAGTTCAGCATCCATGTTTGTCTGAACCGGAAAGAGAGATACAGATATGAAAATTGAATTTAAGTAAAACTTCACCTCAAGCCAAACGGAAACCTTAGTCAGACCTCAGCAGACAGTGAATCACATTATATAGTATTTAACATTTGTATACGTTTTCAATAACACGTGCATAAAACTGTTGTTTTATTTAAGTTGTGATGTATCATGTATACATCTGTTTGAAATGGCTGGTTTACTTATTCAAGATAATACAATGCATTATCAGGTTGGTCATTACTTAAAAAGTGGTTCCCTAGAATAAAAGTGATGCAGTGATGCTTATTGTCTAAAATTCTCTTTGTGTATTTTTTTTTCTGTGGTCGTTTTTATGAAAGAAAATGTACCTTTTGGTTATTTTTGGTAGAAGTGAAAACATTTTTTCAAGCAATGAAATCACCTCGTCTCATCCTAAGCTTCTCTGTGTGAAAAAGCGCTGCCGTGTCCTCTGAAGTGCAGATAGTTCAACGGGAAGGAAAGTGCTCTGATGCATAATTAATCAATCATTGGGCTGTCATAGTGGCAATAACACTGCTGGACACTGTGGTGCACTTGAGCTCGGGATGAATACTTTATGAAAATGAGCCATCTGAGGTAGAGCCGAGGAGAGAGCGCGAGGAGGGAGTGAAGGATTTTAAAGATGAGCTGGGAGGCTATTGATCCATCTCTCCAGTCTATGTAATAAAGCTGTACTTCGATTACTGGTGGTCCTTAATGGGAAAAAAAGCTCTGCCTCTTCCACTCTAAACACTTTCTCCCCACTCCCTTTGGTCACTCTCCTTTACTTCCATTTCTTTTTAATACTAGATCTATTCTACAATCAAATCAGAGCATTTTTTTAAAGATCTAAAAAGCTTCCTTTGTATTCATTAATTTGAAATTCCTCCTCTCTCTCCCTGCATCTTTGTGAGACGATGTCTCCCTCAGATATGAGACAGGAGATGTGTTTCAGTGGTGGTGGATTGTGTGTCAACTCAATACCTTCCATACAGCAGCTCAGAGATAGAGTAACACTGTCTGGACTAACGGTAAGTCATTGACACTGGAGAGAGAAAGTGAGACTGTTGGTGACTTTTAACCATATTTTGTTAAACGAGTTTGAACGATTGCTGCCAGTTTTGGGAGATTTTTTTTTTTTTGTCACAACCTTGTTACTGCCTCAGTTTGATGCCAAGAAATTTGATATGCGTGTGTTTACTACTAATTATACTAGTTGATACTCACTGCTAGGCTTCTCCTCCCTAAAGTTCTGACTCACCTCTCCACTGCCAACAGGTTCAATCCCGTAGGAGAAGTTTCCATCAGAAAACATCCCCCTGAAAAAAACAAACACAGCGGCATGTTAGTTTGTCTGTGGATGTTTGTGTGAGTCTGTGTTGTTGTTCTTTTAATTTAGCCTCTACCAGCACGTTGTGTAAATGTAGTAAGAACTCTGCTCATTTTTAAAACCCTGCTGTAAGATATTATTTATAGTATTTTAAAAGTAATATTTTGAGATTTTGGGGATGCTTGTTCGCTTTCTTGACATGACAAAGAAAATAGGCTTACTTGTCAAAATGTCGAACTATTCATTGAATTGTTTTACGTGTAATTTTCTACTTATCTAAAAGAGAAAATGGATTTTTTTTTTACTTGTTGATGCTTAATGAGCCGTCGAATGTGTTTTATGCAAATTTAAAGCAAGTCTTCAAACATTAGAACCACTTAAAACACCAAACTTTGGGTCCTGACTGAGACTAGATTCTAAGTGGCACAGTGTTGGACTCACCGTAGGCCGTGGCAGGTGGACAGAGCAGCCCAGGAGCCCGGCAGCCCTCGCACGCGGCCATGGTAATAGCAGTGCTCGCCTCCCTGGAAACAAACCATAGATGACAGTGAGACACTGAACCCTCCATCCAGTAAACATGTTCATGTCACATTTCAGAGAATGAAACCAACACTGACTGTGAACCCCCTGATCTCCTGGCCTCTAAACAGGCCAGGTATTTACTGTCGACCTGATGGGATCGACTGAAAGATATCAGTGACTACTGTCAACTTAGCGTCTGAGAAATCCTACACCTACAGCGGCTGCAGCTGAGTTTAGTTTCACTGAGGAAAAGCTGTGTGTGTACAGTGTGTGTGTGTTTGTTTGGGTGATGGGGAGATCAATTTAAGGACAGGGGTCAAATGGGAGAAAACAGTGATGGACTCTGGTTTCAATGTAGAGTCAAGTCGGTGTAAGGACGCACTCTTTTCCGTCAAACAACACAGATTTTCAGAAGTAAGTCAGTTGTGTGCATGCATTGACCATGAAATTGTATTAAATTGTATTGTAGTAAAGTATTAAAACTCATTGTTTTGATTTAATGAGTGAATTTGGCAACAAACTACACAATGGCAACAATTTCAGTTTCCTGCAGCACAAAATCAAAGAACATCCGAGTCGTATCTCAAGGTTACAGTGTGTGCAAGTTGATACCGACTTGACACTAGACATCAGAGGACGACTGTGCCTCTCGCCTACGTGTTTTTAAGTCAGCAACTCTGTGGAGAGCTCTTTTAATATCTAGGATAAAATGACAAACTTTCCTTTCAGTTTGGCAGAACTGCTGTAGGGTGTTAACTGTACAACTCGCCTCCAGAGAACTTCACCAGATTCTTTATAATCCCCTGAAAGGCTTCGACTGGATGATCATGTTTTGAATATAGTGTTTCCACACTGTCTCTCACAGTACAGGAACGATCCGATTACAACAATTGGAGAGGAGCCTTGCCGACAGTCAAGCAGCACCTGCATGTTTAAATGTGTGAGCTAGTATAAATTCAGACAGAATTACACTCAGGAAGGATTTTTTTATAATCAAGCAGGATTCATTTTAGTGGATGGAGATTACAGTGGAGTGTGTGTGTGTATGCGTGTGAAAGAGAGGGTCAGTTTCAGGGTTCGTAATGAACCCCAATAAGTAATATCTGCCACCTGAGCCTGTTGTTGTCTGACACGGCTGATGGACCAAAAAGAAAAAGAGGCAACGTGGATACGCTGCTCTTTATGCTTGGTCAACCTTTACTCTGAGCTGCCACTTAAACCTGAACAAATCTCCTGGATGACCTGTCCAATCATGGTATGACCTCGCAAAAATATTCACCTGCTTCTGTGCATTAAGAGGCTTCATCACTGGATCTAAAATGGATTACTGTACTGGGTTCACAGGGAGGAGGATTTTAACAATTGAGATGGGATCTGCTTCAAACTAAAACTAGAGGCTTTTTCATCCATCACCAGGTGGGAGTCCAGCGCCGGCTTTAAATGAATCTGTGTCCCAAACATGATGTGTTCGATCTCAGAGGACACACAGTGCTGGTTTGCTTTTTATTACATTTGGGAGGAGGTAGTGTTAATGCATTTTGTCTGTTTTGGTGTTTTACACTGATCTGATTACACGAAGGAAGCTGTTAAAAATTGCAAACCTTAAAAGGCTTTAATTGATTTTACACCAGTTCCACGTGACAAAATTAAGGGACGAGGCCTCCACTTACTGACTGGTAAAAATATGCTTCATTCTTGATGAAATCAAAACAAAAGTAAGCATCAAAGTCACTACAACCGCCCTCCTGCAATTGTAATTGGTCAGACATTTATCTCAATTCCTCTTATTTATGTAGGATGTAGAGGTCACAAGCAATATCTCCACAAAAAGATTCATTACAAGTACAAAAACACTAAATACAAATAAAAATATACATAACTTAAGAAGTGATGCATGTCTAACAAGTAGCTAAAAATCATAATCCACTATTTTTCATGGAGTTTATTTTAATTCAGTGCCAGTTCATCTGTTGAGGAAGATAAGGACTTCAATCATTCATACCGAATAGTGAGACAGCCCACAGCACTTAGTCCAGGGCAAGATAATAAATAAATAAAAAGGTAGGATTACAAGGCTAAATGGAGGAAATCTAATTGCCTAACACAGCAGACACACACCGACTGAGTGTGCTTTTCAGCAAGATTTATGTACTTCAAATAATGGCCACTCACACACGCAAATAAAACCATGTTGAATAAGAAAATCATGGATTAAACATGAAATATCACCAGGGACAGGTAAGCAGGACACTACATTAGAAGTAAGTGACTATAAGTTTGAAATAGAAACTGCTTGCAAGCACAAATAAAAGGCAAATAGACAGTTACGTCCCGGAGAGACAAGATTAAATGTGACAGTAGAAACTAACGGAATTAGAAAAGCTGGAGTTTACTTGCTGTCTGGACTTTGACTCAGCATTGTTGAGCTGAGAGGACCGGCGGAAAGGTACTGAAACAATAGGAGCTAATGTAAAGTGAAAGGAAGACTAGATGGAACAAAAGAGTCAGTGAGGAATATTAGATGCCATCAAAAAGAGTTTGTTGGCGCTCAAAGAGCACTCAAAATTTAGAAATTTCAGAAAATAAAAAGTAAGGAATTGAAGTGCGAGTATTCAGCGGCACAATAAAAAAATGTATACAACAGCTCCTATCAATCCCAGCACATCCTCGTCACTAATTCAATTCCTCTTTTAGTCGCGTGTCATTGAGATTCAATCCGACCGAGCCGGTCACCAGCTCAACGCAAGAGCATAGATCCACAGGGACCAATAAGAAAAAGTGACATTCAAAGCAAGAGGAATTTATTGGCACGTCAATGAAACTAAATGAATAAAAGGTGGAGATGGTGGGGGAGTGGGAGGGGGCTACATACACCGGGTTCTCAGTCCAATATGCAGAGAATTAAATGTCCATATAAGCATTTTCTGCATTGCTATTGTGTAATGATCGCTCTTGAGAATAAAAAAAAGCACCAGGACTTCGCTTCCAAAACATCTTACTAATTTATAGTTTGTCAAAATGAGTCTTCATACAAAACATGCATCAACATTTATGTTTTATAATTGAGCTCTTACATAATCTGTATCTATCTTTTTATATAATATTGGTAGAGAAATAATGAAATTCATATTTGTCCACCCCTGCACACATTGTCCCTTGATTTGTTTGGTTTAGACCTTTGCAAATAAACTCATTAATTGCTCAATATTACACATCTGGTTCCAGAGGACAGGCCACACTGTGGTTGTAAGATTTGGTTTAGTTGGTTTCTGTAAATGGACATGATTTGAATTCCCCTCACGACACAATAGACCCACACTGCTGCTGCTGCTGCTGCTGACTGCTAGTACCCATGGAAACCATGTACTGATTGGTCAGGTGGTCGTTGGCAGAGATAAAGAGAGTAAAAGAGAGACAGAGAGAGATAGAGAGAGAAAGGGACAGAGACTAAAATAAAGCAGAGGTTACAGACAGAAAGAGGCCATCTCTACCAGATGTTCTTGAGTCTAGTAAACAAACTAGACTATAATATTATTATAGGACAGTTTGCTCAATTTCATAAGGCACAACAGAGAGGATGACATCAACAATTCAATCAGCAGCCAGAGAGCTGTCTTTGGACGCAAAAGATTCAGAATGATGTGCGGATTGATTGGTGGAAGAAACCAGAGAATGCAGCAAAAAGCGGAACATCTTCATAGCAGTTTACACAAGCCCCTATACATTCAAAAACATTTTAATTTCAATTCATTTCTGCCTGAGTTGAAGGATAAAAACGCACTGCTGCTATTGGTTCAGGGGGATACACCCATTCATGTTCTAACACACACTGGACATAAAAGCTACACTGTGGTATGCATTTGCACACAATCAATTTATATCAAATAGGCTATTCAATTCTGATAGAAAAGAGGATGCCAGCATTTCTCAAAAGTTTATTTAAACGACATTTTGGGAAACACGCTTATCATTTTCTTCAGAGTTGGATACGAAAATTGATACCACTCTCGTGTTTGTATGTTAAATATGACGCCACATCCATCAGCTGATTAGCTTAACTTAGCACAACTACTGCAAACAGCTGGCCCTGGTTCCGTGCAAAAGGTACAAAATGATCAAATCAAACAATAAAATGTGTTAACTAGTGAGGTTTAGAGGTGCTTTAAGGTAGATTTTGTTACGTTTGGACATAACCACACGAGCAGTTTTCCCCGTTTCCAGTCTTTACGTTAAGCTAAGCTAACCTTCTGCTAGCTTTCGCGTCGCATTTACTGGACGCTAATTTATTTTCCCTAGGATGGCGAAGTCATAACCCGCCCTACTGTGCCTCTGATTGGCTAGTTCTCAGTGCCTTCGTTGGTTGGGTTGGTTGGGTTTAGGCATGAGGAGTGAGACTGGTTAGGGTAAGAATATCAGGGTAAGCCAATCAGAGGCAGGGTAGGGCGAGCCATGCCTTTGCAAAGAAAGCAAACAAGCGTATTTCCCAATAGGTCAAACAATTTCTATGAGATTCTATAAGAGACTTACCATATTCTGTGACAGCTGCCCATTCTCATCATAGTGACGCTCCACATAGTCTGTAGAGAGCAGATTGCTGGAAAAAAAGTGAGAAAAGCATTAATCACTCGAACACATCCTGAAACAATAATTGTTTGAAAAAGCAAGATTGCAGCACTGTGTGATACTGGCACCAATTATGGGTCATTATTCTAGACAGCCATTTAACAGATTAACATTACAAGTCAGACATTATGACTTGCATGAGTCTAGATCAACAAACGGGTGATTCATAAGTAAAAAACTAAATGTGTGAAGATTCATTTATTCTAAGTGTTCAGTGAAAGGTATTAGATAAACGCAGACCATTATAGCAAAATGTGTGGGGTGAGAAGGGGG
>NW_022280034.1:7777085-7813978 GCF_004355925.1 Anarrhichthys ocellatus
GGGAGGTATACATTCAGCCTGCGGCCAGTCCGTTTAATGCCAACACACAGGACTTACAGTACAGACTTTAGGTGGGCGGGACACACGGGTGAAGGAAGAAAGGCAGTAAGCGTGTGCATGCGAGTATGGTCATGTCTGTGGTTTGGTGCCTCAATGGTGCAGATGTGTGAATGCTTTGCAGGCATGCGGTGACTTACTGGTTGAGTTCCAGGTCAAGGATGAAGGACGCGCCAAAGGCCTCCACCAAGAAGCTGCTCTGGGCCAGATGGACGGGCTGAGGGAGGAGAAGTTGGAAGAGCGAAGAGAGGAAATATTGGACTGGAGATTTACATTTGATTAAAATTACTGAGATACCGAAGTAAGAAGCAACAAAAACTCAAACTAACTCCGATTGATTACGTCTGTCTGTTGATGGCAGTTTATAGGTTTGTTCACTTCAGAACAGAGTCTACATCTCTTAGTCACGGTCATGCATTAATATTTGTGCATTGATTCCTAGTTTATGTCTCATGGTGCTGTCTACAGGGGGCAAGTAGTCAGTACAATGTAGATAAAGAAATATGGACACTTACAGTGATGACCAGAATATATGCATAAAGAAGTACTTGGATGTCTAGAGCTTACTTAAAGAATCAATAACCGCTGCATCTCTAGTTCATATCTCTGCATGATGTTGGTCCCAGACGCCGACTCAAACAAATAACTCACTAATTTGTCAGGTATTTTTCAGGAACAAATGTGACAGAATATGATAAATAGAAAGTGGAGGAGGGAAGAAGATCGATGGATGTTTAATATGAAATAACTTAAAGACACGGAGACCAAAGCAACAAAGAAACATAAGAAAGGGAGGCTCTATTTTGGGAACCTCTTCCTGAAGGCGAGATAGCCTCGTCCATCCCTGAGGCTTTTTAGGATAAAACTGGGCATTGGGGCTCATCAGCTCAGTCTCATCCACAGAGCTCTGTGGTGGCTCCCAGCACTACTTACTGGCCAAGCTGAAAGGAAGGTCTCATTAGTATTGCCATGCATGCACTCTCTGCAAACCACTTAGTATCAATCTAAATCTCCGCTGGGTCCGTATACAGTACAATAAAAAGCCCACAATGGTGCCTGTGAGCAGAGACAAGAAAGCTGCATCAGCTGCTCTGACTGTGGTGATGGTTAATTGTATACCAATTTTATTATTTAAACATAAAAGCCCAAATATTCAACTGACACACCATACAGCATCTCAAGTCAAGACACGGACTCGTATGGTCTCTATAGACACAAATAGGATGTCAATTTAAAAAAAGATATAGTTACCCAACTCCATTTTAAAGTATTAATGCTAAATAGTTGCCATCTACTCAAGTATGATCTAGTCACTAGCTGTGTGACAGCAGTCAGACTGCTCCATAAACTTCAAGCAGATCACCTTCTAGAGGGCTTCTACAGTCTCAGG
Source organism: Anarrhichthys ocellatus (assembly GCF_004355925.1). Classification (NCBI taxonomy): domain Eukaryota; kingdom Metazoa; phylum Chordata; class Actinopteri; order Perciformes; family Anarhichadidae; genus Anarrhichthys; species Anarrhichthys ocellatus. Next base: position 7,778,533 of record NW_022280034.1, read on the forward strand.
GACGTGAGGTCCTGAGATGGCACGCTGCCCACCAAGGGTAGCTGAAGGGCAGACCTGTGTCATATCCACTGACAGGCCTGCAGCTGACTGACAGGCAGCGTTTATAGTGAAGGTAACGAGAGAGGACAGGTAGATGTGTGAAATATAATCTAATGGACTGGAAAGGAGGAGGCAGCTAGAGGAGGGGGTGGTGGGCTGAGGTTTTTTTTTAATGCCCTGTTATGGCCCGGGTAAACTGGGCGTCATGTGGGGGGTGTCACAGAGTAGGGTAGACAGACACATGACCTCAAAAGAGATGACAAACAGGGGTGAGTCAGGTCGAGACAGAGTGCAGGTGAAGGTTAGGGGTGCATTCATTGTCTACAGACGTACACAACAATGTTTATCTCTCCGTTCTCCCTTTTCAACTCTTTTATCCATCTATTTATTATGCAATATTCTTTTAGATATTCGTTGTTAGAATTTAAGGTTATCAGAGTGGGGGTACATACAGAACCTGTACAGGACATGTTGATATGTGGCTGTACTAAATCCTCAGTGTGTAGCTTTAAAGAATATAGTAAAAGCACCAAAAAAATGTATCACAAAAAACAGCTAAGTTAAGGGCCAGGACAAACTATCTCGCAAAATAATAACAATTTGATACCAACAACAACTTTACGAACATGTAGAAACCGAGATCAAATGAAGGGGTATAATAGCTAAATACGTGTGCAGACAAAACTCACCTGCGCTTCGGCTGTGTAGTTTTTGACCCGAGTGTTCAGGCGGCTGTGGAGCAGCTCCTCCTGGGAGTGGATCTGTTGCAGGAGCTGCTTGGGCTGAACGACCTCTTCTGCAGGCGGCAGCCTTCCTTCCAGACTGACCCGTTCCCTCAGACCTGCAAGAGTCCACGAGGAGGTTCAGTGCACAGCCAGCATGAGTCAAAGTGGGGGGGGGGGGGGTCTATGAATCTGGATGAGGTTATATGTCTTATTTCTGCAGAATTCAACAGCTGATGGCGAGCTGCTTGCTGGCACCGATGCAACAATAGCACGGTCCTTGTTATTGCACCGGTTGAGTGGATGCAATAACTGACAGAAAACTATGCATTTTATTTGTTTTTTTCCCCCCAATGATGATAGGTTGCATGTGATACACTAAACAGTAACATGAAAGAAAAGCGTCGGAGCGTCTTACCTGCCACGGCGCACCGTGCACACACTGCAGCGAACAGCAGGCACCTCACAGCGAGCATGATGCTCACATAGTCCCAGGGATATCCTCGGTGCAGCGCCGTTAAATGAACCGATAGGAGCCGTGCGCGGAGCTGCAGTAGGACTGTTGTTGACAGTGAAGGCAAACAGAACAGCGGGGTTCCTTTAAACGCGGCGCCCGCATTTCTCAACCCCTCTCCGCCTGAAGAGAGTTAAAAGCCCCCTGGCGAGGCTCCGCTGCTCGGCTCCAGCAGCATGGTGTGTGTCGGTGTCAGCGTTATCACACACACACTCCTCTATCGGTCTGACGATACTGGACTTGATTGAAGCAATGAGGCTGCGCGCGGAGCAGTGGAAAGGGAAACAGGGGGCACGTGGGGTTTGACGGCACACCCACGCTCTTTGGCCAAAACTCAAGTGTCCGGGTAACCCCTGATAGTAGACTCCACCAACTAAAGAATGAATAATAACATCGTATTTCTGTCTGAATTAGGATTATGCTAATTCTTTAAAATTAAGATACATTTATGTTACATAACACGTCTTAAATACATTTGATATGGAGTTTCAATCGGGTTTCCCCCCCTTTATTAATCATAGCAATAAAGCAAACATAATCAAACATATATTAATCATTGGCTTTGCCTAATGGTAATTGTTTTTTGTCATCAGTGAACCTGGTGACTTTTACATTCCTAACTATAAAGATCGGTGGTCTGAATCCCAAAGAGGAGTTATAGGATTAAATTTAATAAGTAACAAGATTATTGTGATACAAAAAGAAAGAAAATGAATATTTATGTTACACCCCCAAAACAAACCATATTTTGGACTTTACTCTGGTTTTTATTTTTTTGTATACAGGGTACTTTGAGGTCTCTTAATATTCTTTAAACTAACTAACATACTTTGGCTGACCTGAACAACTTCCTGCCAGTTATAACAGTTTTGATTCTTGCACTTGAGAGATAACTTTATTACCTTCTCAATGGTATGACGTTGGCCGCTCTCAGCTGAAAAGCACAATGTCTGAAACGTCAACAGTTAAATCACATTCTGATGACAGTTGGTGTTTTTTCAGTCAAATCTGATCAAACCAGACACACAGTCCTGATGAAGCAGTTTAGTTTGTGACCGTTTAACGCTTATCATAATGCTATTCTAAATGTAGAGTACCTTTTCTTCTAATTAGTGTGCATTTATATAGAGATTGTACATTTATTCTGGAGCATGGAAACAGCAGCTGACAAAACGATAAACTTTGAACTAACTTTTAAGCCAACATGGAGAAGAAACATTTAGTTAGGCCTACTGTGAACATCTGTAAAGGAAGATCGTAAATGACGAGAGCTGGTGATTGAACGTTTATATTCAGTGTTCACAGAGCTCTGAAAAGACTAATCATTGATTTAAAGATATAACTAGCTTTAATGATCAAACATGACTGCCAACTACAATCCATTAACCACTCACACAAAATCTGTCTGTGGGCGGACATGTCAAATACTTAGACCAGAATATTTGGTATTTTGAGCTTTGTTTTTCACTTGAACCCTAAACTTCCAGTTGGAAATGACATCTCACTAGACACAACCAAACTAGATTCCTTTCCAAAAATAGTCTCCAAAGTTAAAGGTGGTTTTGGCCAGGGTCACTCATACACGGGCTCCTTTCATTTTAACAAATCTGGAGAGCCGAGTGTTACGTAACAAGGCTCGGAGATGAGATATCAAATATTGTTTGTGTCAGCTGGAAGCTGGGCTGATGAGCCAAACAGGACACATCGACCCACTGCTGTCCTTGCCTCATCCTTCCCTTCCCATTCAGCTCTCCTTTAGCATACACGCAGAGTCAGCACTTATTTAAGCCAAGAGGGGGGAGGGGGAAATTACACTCCGCAAACCCCAACTTTTCTTAACTTTGCTTCACCTGAGCAACAACTTTTTCATAACTATGCAACAGAAAATGTTTATGGTTCAAAACATTTATTTAAAAACACTGTACAAGAATTCTGCATGTTTGTTTTAAAAGTCCATGTAAGATATTCAGAAGGTGAGATTTTGGACATTTTAGTTTTGTCTGTTATGATGAGCAATGACAAGTCTTTGATGGCAGGTTCAAACACTAACAAGAGAAGACGATGAACCTCCCTGTAGCTGCAGCACACATACCGTGAAGCAGCAGTCTCCCCTTGACAAAACAAGTCCTTTGGCCAACCTTCAAAAGGTGGGAAATGCAATTTTACATTAATCGGAGAGATTTCTGTCCCACAGGTTGCGCGAGTCCTCCACTCTACCAACGCCTCATCAACACCGGCGCGAGTGGGATCTGATCCAGACACAGCACTTACAGTAATTGAGTAATGCCCCTTTCAGAAAAGCCTCATTAAATTCTCTATACCGCCATATGTTCCCGGACATAGCTGCTGAAAGACTTCAGTCAGCACAACATATACGGAATACTGCTCAGGGTTCTGTGCACGAGGAGGATTAGGGGTCGAGAGGAAAAGCGATAATGGACGCTCTTCAAATTCCTGAGAATATGCATCCACTAAGTAACATCTACCTCAACAAAAAATAAGAGAAAATAGAAATCAGCACCTTTAAAATCAGCTTAATATAACATTTTAGTTTGCACTAAGATTTAAATATTTATTCAGTGTACACTTCATTCACTTATTTTGATGAGCTTAAGCGCTGCCAATTGTTTCCTCTCTGTTAGCTATGCAGCAGTTTGCACAGCTCCCAGGTAGCAGGTCTTGCAGTATTTTAAAATGACCAAGAAAATAACCGTCAGTGCTGAACCTCAACAATTTGTACCACAGTCCTGGAAAACGCTGAAGGGTCCACTTCTTCCCCGCACAGCGAGGCGGCTGGGGGTGACGGCTGAAGGACGGTGTGTAGTCGGGACTCGTAGCTGGTGTCGTGCATCCAGGTGCACGGCATGTGGAGGAGCTCCTTGTCGAGCTCGCGGCTCTGCTCGGTGGGTGACGGTGGAGCGGCGCGGGAAGGTCCGAGTCGTGACAGCAGGCCACAGTCCCAGTCAGAGTCTGATGATGATGGAGACAGTCTGGCTAAGTCTGGGATGAGGGCTGACTCGATGCACACCGAGGTGGAGTGGGACAGCGCACGCTGAGAGTCTTGACATGAAAACGCACTGTGAGATTTGTCACAAGTCTTTGCTTTTGAGGAGAGTGGCTGTGACGGATGATCAGCAACATAAGTGCCACCGTGACCTAAAATATCGCTTTGATTTGTTTCCTGAGTGAAATTCTGTACTGTAGGAACACAAAACGTGGTAAAAGTCTGTTTTGAACCGAGTGCTTCCACAGTGCATGTGGAGGAAACCTTTGGGTTAAGACGGGACTGTATTTCCTGACAAGAGACATTGTCAAATAACAAACAGCCCTCAGGTTTTGCCATAATGTCACTTTCTGGTTTGGCAGCTGTATACACTTGTTTAATCCAGCTACGTCTGAAGCCAAATTCCGCTATAATCCTCCTCCTTTTGCTCCGGCTATGTTCTGGGCTGGCTGATCTACAGCGCTTTTTGGCGTTTGGCGTCGCCGCCATCTGTCGAGGGAGGGACCGAGATCTACGCGACAACAGCGTCGCACGCTCCAAACCATTGGTGGAACATATGATCTCACTTAATCCCAAAATACTTTCTTGATTTGATCCCTTTACTCCTTCTGCATTTGTCGAAGCCACAGAGGGAAAATGTGTTGTGGAGATAGGATCAGGGACACACTGAGACATACTTTCTCCAGTGTCCATTTCACAAGCGTGTGCTTCCTCAGCCTCCTCTGCAATGTACTGTTGAGGACTGAGGACAGGGGGCTCCGAGTACGGGCAGTGCGGCTCCATAATGTAGGAGGTATAAGGGACTTGTGGGCTGAGGACCGGAGGCAGGGAGTACGGGTCAGGGGATGGGGAGAAGTGTTCATTGTGAGCTTGTGGTTCAATATCCAAAACAGGCATCGCTGGACTTAATGCTTGAGGATGGATGTCAGGGAGCTGGCAGTCTGTGTTAGTACTGCACGGCTGGATGTCAGTAGGTCGAGTGGCTGGTGGATTTGGGATGGGAAACTGAACTCCTGGTGATGGGCAGGCAGGGCCAGATGAACGAGGACCCTTAGCAGGACTGGAGAGGTGAATATGGAAAGATGAACCATGTCTATGCAAGGCCTGAACAGCATGCTCCGTCTCCGCATCAGTGAGAGGCTCCAGTTCACCGATGGGAAAAGGGGTTGGTGGTCTAAGGAAGGAAAGAAGAAAAAACATTTCAACACAGAAAACTCAGAAAAACAAGATTACAGGAATTTCACATCATTAGCACATTTCTATGCAATGACCAATACTCACCGGTTCAGTGTTTCATCCGAGTGTTGAGCTGGATTGGGGTTAAATCCCGGCAGCATCTCAGTCACGAGTTGGTCCACCACACTGTAGTTTGAGGCATCCAGAACAAAAGCACGGTGCTGATCAGTCTGCAAGTGCTGCGAGGGCCAACAAAGACAACCAGTCACAGATGTAAACACAAGCCAAACAATGATCGCAAAAAATCTGTTAGGTGGCAACAAAAGTAATTCTTAAAGATTTCCACCTCCTCCAGATTAGTGAAGGGTTGATGACAGCATTCACAGTAAGACACTTCCTTTTTGCGTGGCCTCCAAGGTGAAGGGTTACTGTCGAGTGCGGTTTGAGATTTGTCCTGAATGCTGCTTTCAACTTTTTTCTTCTCCCTAATTTACAAAGAATGAACAATTAGGATAAATCCTTCATCATGGACTGTTGAACCCAATTTGTTTGTTAGAAAACAACACTTCTTAACATCCTTTAGTTAAACAAACCTTGTTTTATTCTCTCCTTGCTCTGACTGCTGATCAAACAGAGGAGGTGGAGCTTCAAAGGGACTAAAGCGGCCCGAGTACCACAGAGTGGGGAAGGCCATAGATTGCATATGCAAGGGCTTGTGTCTCCTGGTTAGATAACAAAACAACAGGATTTAATACACAAAATGAAAAACAAAAACATTATTATCATCTTATTTTCTAATTAAAAATATTTCAATCCACTTTGCAAAATGTGAGATTAATCGGCTAACTCGGCTATCATTCAAATGTTTCAGATGTCATGGGTTCTCTTAGCCAGAGCACTTCAATTAAGTGAAATGAGAGGGCGAATGAAAAGACCTGTTAGCACATAGAGATCCGCTGCAGGAACGGGCGGTGGAGCTTACAAAGCTTCATCGAATAGAAATTGTATCCGCTCGAGCGCTGGGCTCCTGGGGAGCAGCACCACTGAGGGGGGGCTCGTCACATTACACGATAGGACTCCTCAACAGGTTCAATTAAGAAAATCATCTGGGCTGAAATGTAAACCTCCACAACTAGCACCCAGTGGGGTAAGGAAGGGCAGGAACATAGGGACAGGTCACTGCAAGTCATTATGCTTGAACTGCAAAAAAAGGATCTGATACTAAACCATTTATATTCATTTTGGAATCAAACACAGAATTAAAGAAGCTGTAACTAATATTTTACACTAAATCACAATATGAAAACAATGTGAACAGGGTCGCTTCAGGTCCCCTCGGCTTTAAGGAGTTTGATAGCGACGTTCAGCCGATTGTTTAGCTGTCCGACCCGCAGCTCTACTGTTTTGGTTCACTCTCACGGCTCTCATTGCATCTTTTCCAGATGCAAAACATAGCTGTTTCCAACCAGTTAAAAGCTCTATGAAGCCACTGTGGCTTCTCAGCACCAAACTCGGGGACTAGCTGCTGAACACAGTGGAGCATTTAGCAGCTTAAGATTCAGATATTTCCCTCAGGACAGAGCAGGACAGACGGTTGCTGTTTCCCAAGTGCACTGTTACCTTTGGATTTAAGTCGCCCCACCCCTGCTACACAGGAAATAAAACACAAAAAACAAACTGCTCTGAATGAGGGATGAAAGTCACCTGCTCATGTCTTCAATTTTAAGATAGGGAGCCCTCAATGCTGCAGCTGTGGACCAGGAGAACAGACAATTAAAAAAGCACTTATACTGTGTTGTTGGGAAATAAAGACATTAGCAGCACACATACATAAACTAACCTTTGACAACATGTTGCTTGGTGGAAGTCCTCTGCATTAAAAAAGAAAGAATTCAATTTAGACTCATCAATAATAAAGAGAAAAGGCTGATTATAATCCCTAACAAAGTTTATCACATTTTAATGGGAACTATCTTTTCAGCACTGTTAATGTGTCACTAATTAATTCATAAATCATTTACTTGCTTGTTTTTTTAAATGTAAAACTATTACATTTTAATGTCTGATGAAGTGAAAAGACATCTTACCTCCGGCCTCTTTTGTATAGCACTGAAGCTCTCTCGAGTCAACTGCTTCAAATACAAAAGGACATCTGATACAACATTAAGGAACAATAACAAACCTCCACACACTTTCTGGGATTAAGAATGTGACATTTCTACGCTGGTTAACAGCAGGCTTCTTGAGCTGGTGTCAGTAAGACACAGTAAGCTCTCGCATGGTGCCATCTGCTGTGAGCAGAGGATCACTGCACTACAGCGGTGAACGAATATAAGACAGATTAGAGTTTGCGTAATCACGTTATTAGTCACAAGGATACCGTCCACGTACAAAATCTTCACTCCCCATGATCGTGCATTGGCCAAAACACTGGTCCCCTGCAGTCGCTCCTACAATACAGATCCATCAGAATAAAGTCACGATAACAAACCACGTCAGTCTTCAGGACATCACCGATATCCACAACAAATAAAGCCCACTCACATTGTTGCGAATGGCTTTTTCCAGCAGGGCCTTCCCACGGCTGCCACAAGCCTGAAGAGAAACACACAGCACAGATATACATTTCATTCTAGCCGATAACACATCTAGTGGGGCATTGTCCAAATGAGTTTGTGATGGAAGAAAAGATCAAAAGAAAGTCAGGATGTTTAAAAGGGTAATTGTTCTGAACGGTAATATGTAGTATTTTCATATTTCTTATATAAATGTGTCACAATTTACACAAGTAATAGAGCCTATAAGCTGTAAAAGGTTTTAAAACGTGCATGGGTGATGCTTTGTACCGTTGGTCTAGGAGTTCCTGGTCTCCGTTTGTCACTGCTGAAGACGCACTCTCGCTGCATTATAGGACGCTGGGCTTCTTCACTCGTCCCCTTTGTCTCCGCTTTAGTGTCGGTACACTTCTGCTCCTTCGGGCCCTCTTGGCTTTCAGTCACGACAAAGCACACGTCCTTGTGCAGGAAACTCTCGACCCTCTTCAGAGAAAGAAAAAAACAAAACAGCATCTGCTCATCAGTTTCTGCTGAGAGACATCTGTCATAGTCAGACCTTTGTCTTTTTCTTTGTGAATATGAATCTGCAGATTATTTTCTATATATATTGATTAATCGTTTGGTCTATAGAACGCAAGAAAATAGTGAGAAAAGTCTTAGTTGATGTCTTTAAATGTCTTCTTTTGTCAATCCAAAACCCAAATATATTTCACTTTTATGCGACATTAAACAGAGAAAAGCAAGGAGTTTCCATATTTGAGAGGCTGAAAACAACATTTGCTGTCGATTAAGCATGAAAAATTACTATTTTGGTAAAACGAGAAATCGCTTATCAAAATAGTTGTTGATTATTCAAATAGTCAACTAATCGTTGCATCTTAATGGTGTACCATTTAGTAATGCTTTTGGCTACAACGTCTTAAAAAACGGACCTAAAACAAACATTTTTGATCATTCTGAAGGCAGATAAATGTGTGCAAATTGATGGCGGAGCCAAACTCTTGCATGGTAGTTTATATGTAAAATGTCACAGCCTAGATCAAACCCTGATCACAATTCTTGTATAAAAAAAAAAACAATGTTTAAAGCATAGGATGCACAGGCATGCTGCCTTTACACATGCTCACCCCTCCCAGAAGAGAAACGGCCTCCAAAAGCAGGGCTGTTGAGCGTTTCTTTAGACGGTCCAAGTAGAAGGTCTTCCCCTCCAGCTTCTTCTGCCCAGGACAGAGTGAGCCCAGAAGGCCTCGCTCCTCTGCACACTGCTGATGCTGCATGATCCTGGTGCAGTAAAGGAGCGTACAGCTTCACAGACAAACACCAGGATCCTACTTAAGAAAAGAGAACAGAACATGTGTTAATTAAAATGTTATAATTCTGCATACACATTTGACAGAGCACTAATAAAAACAATAGCTCTTTAAAGAAGAGTATATATATAAACACTTGTTTTACTAATGTTTAATAATTTTGTTTTGACAAAGTTGTGTCCAAAGTTCTTTGAGTGACGTAATGCAAGGTCTCCACTACTGTTACGTAAGAATACATTGCATCATACTGCTGCTATTGAGCCAAACACAATCCCCTTTTTTATATATATATATATGATCATGTTATATTCTTGATATTATTTTATCTCATTCCACTCTCATTTCTCACGTCATTCTTTCTAGTTATTACATTTGTAAAATACTATTAACAGATAATGTCACATACTTTTACGCACAATTATAATTTAATATGCATACAGCACAATTTATGTCATCGCTTTTGATCTTACAACTTACTCATTTCCATCACCTCATTGTCATTCTATCTTATCGTTTTCATTCTATCTTATTACCATATTATCTTATTTTATCTTGTATATAACTAACGTGAGTGCTCATATATGAGATTAGTGCTTTTATTACTGAGCTGAACCCGTTCTCTTAATAACAATAACAAACGTACAAATGAATAAATAAAAAACTTAAATGACATGCGGTTTCCTCTCTGTTGTCAGATTGTGGTAAAGTTTACAAAGACTAATGCTAAATTTAATAGTTTGCTGAAACCAAGGTTGCGGCAATCTTACAGTGAGACATCGACACATTCTGTGATAAAGCATGTAAAGTTAGTTTAACTACTACAACAGCGCAATATACACATTATTCACCTAACCTAGTTAGCAAACCTAGCTGTTTTAGTTAGCATAAGCTGACTTTAGCTAGCTTAGCTTTCCTCGATATAAACAACGCCTGGACCCACACAAAAAGTTTGTAATGAGGTTTAATATTCGTCTAAATAAATATATATAACCCACTTACGTTGTAATATTGTGCTGGACAACTGCGATAAAGAATTAAATGCTTTTGATTCACTATAAAAGGTGCTCGAGGAGCAACCGCCGCTTTTTTAAAAACACTGGCGGAGAGAGGGGAACGTAGCGTCAACGTCACTTCCGGGAAAAAACGCTCTGCCATATAGATGGTTGGATATCAAAATATTAGTTGTACTTAAGGTGATTATTATCTATTTTATCATTCAGTATTTATTTAAAGTAAACCCACTATTGAAATTGAAAAAATTGCCAAAACATTTGAACATATTTGGTCACCATTGCCCCAGCCATGTTTTGCTGCTTTCAAAATAAACAATAAAAAGTATATTAGTGTGCTTTAATAAAAGGGGTGAAATTGTTTTTGAAAAACTAATATAATCGCTTTCTATTACCTTAGCTGTCAACGTGTAACATTAACTGAAACACGGATCATTTTAATCTTTGGGGATCAAAGCCTCAGTCTCATTGAAGAGGAAGATAGTTAAAATGTTATCCGTTGCTGCCCAGCAGAGGGCAATGTGTCTGTAATCTCATTCCACCCATTGGAGGATTCAAATTTACAATACTTGTTTTATACTGTCATGCCACCATAATACTTATATGTCAGACACAGAATACATAACAAATGCCAATTCTTTATTTTTGTTCAGAAAAATACTGTTCACAAAAACACTGGCAGTGCAAAAAACAAGCCTTAATGACATTTCAATCTGAAAATCTGCAATTAAAAGTATTTATTGATGACAAAGAACTCTTTATACCAGGCCTGAAACAAACATACAACAGACCAGATGCACTGATTGTTTCGTCATGTCAATATCATAAACTACTGGTGCAGACAGCCTTCATAGCAAGAACTTCAAACAAACAAAAAATATGTTGAATTGTAACAGCTTGACAATAAGACACTGACAACAGTTCAAACAACAGAGTTAGGTCATTATATTTTGCTAAACACTTCCATTGATCTGCTTTTCTCGCTCCAAAACAACACACAGAAAACACTGTAAAACTACCAACTGAACCCATAGTCTCTCATTTATCTTCATCCACATCAAACCTGGTTTGGTGAAAATAACAATACAGCTTGCATACTCAGAAAAAACATTGTTAACCCCTGGACAGTAATGAAACTAGTCACACAGAGAGTAGGATTTAGCTTCTGCTTTCAGTCCACAGTGATGATATATTTTGGGGGGTTAATGACGACATTATGTGACAGTTAAAGTGATGCAGAGTCAATAAGAAGCAGCACATTGTTTAAGTAAGGCACCTTGGTTTACAGCATGGACACCTGCATATTCACAGGGAATCAAACACAGCACCAACATCTTCCTGCAAAAGTCATTTAACAAAATATACAAAGTTATTTTCATACGTTTTTATATTGTTTACAGCGGCAACAAACATTTATCCAGCTTTGTCACGGACTGGCAGAAGGCCCTGGGGCGGTGAGTATTCCTATATATAATATATATATAATATATCTGCATGAGCAGGTACCATTTATTACCATTGGGGATGTTTAGGTTTATTTTTTGTGGCCAACTGTTAAATTGTTTGATCCTCACATGACTTAACAGTGGACACTATCAATCACTTATAATCACCAAACTATTATAATGGTATGAAAAGAATCTAAACTAGGTGCCGTGTCCATGTTTTACACACAGTACGGACACACAAACATAAATACTTTTTGGTCTGAGAAGGCTTTGCATTGTTTTAAAATAACAAAAGTCGCAGTCTGTATTATTTCAGATCCACTCAGAACCCTTTATGACTCCATATTTGCTGCTACTGCTGGTGCTGCTGCCTCTGTTAGCGTCTGCCTTGCTTGAATGTTTGGAGGCCTGCCGGTGTTTACGTTCACGGTGAGGCTTGCTGTAGCTGTTGGCCGGACTGTCAGCCTCCAGCTTGTTCTGAGGCTGACGGATGTCCTTGTGAACACATCTGGGGGCATCTCCCATCCCTGCTGTGCACATGTTTTCACCGTTATTAGTGTACTGCTGACGCTCCTCTTCGGCAGTGTTCACGTGGTTCTGCCGGCATGACATCTTGGCGTTAGTGATGTCGGTGATGGGTAGTGGCTTGTCGTGGTGTCCTGTAGATACCAGAAGAGGCTTGATGGCGACGTTGTACCCAGGTGGAGCTGATGGTGCACTCCAGGAAAAAGGGTAGCCTCTGTAATCATCTCCGCTCAGTCCTTCGTCATTGAGAGCTCCTTGTGCCCGCGTCAGCCCGTACAGCTCATCGTCGGGCAGCCACACCCGGCGGGAGCGTACGATCTCACAGATGGTACCGATGCCCAGGTGAAGCATCTCCCATATGTTGAGTGCCAGACAGAGCAGGGAGACTGTGTACATGATGAGGAGGAAGATCGTTTTCTCAGTGGGCCGGGACACAAAGCAGTCCACTCTGTGAGGGCAGGGCTGGTCTGAGCACACGTAGGTGTGAGGCACAGCGAATCCATACAGGGCGTACTGTCCACACAAGAAAGCCACCTCCAGCAAGGTGCGGGTCAAGAGCTGAAGGACATAAATACGCATCAGTCCATCCTCTTTGATACGCTGGCGCCCGTCATGGCGCACCTTGACCTTTGTTAGCCTATCGCCACTGTTTCCTTTCACCGGTCCGCCGCCATCACTCTCCTCCTCCGCCATCTCATAGATCATCGGGTCTTCTTCCTGGTCATCCTCGGCCTCTTCGATGCCCCTGTGCTGCTTTCTGCCTGCGAGATAGGGCTTCCCGGGCTTCCTCTGCGAAAGTCCGATCACTCCCCCGCTGTCTGTCTGCTCCTCCGCCCGAGCAATCTTGTTGACGGCATAGCCCAGGTACATGAGCGAGGGCGTGGCCAACAGAATGATCTGGAAAACCCAGAAGCGGACGTGCGAGAGAGGAGCGAAGGCGTCGTAGCAGACGTTCTCACAGCCCGGCTGGCCCGAGTTGCAGACGAACTTGCTCTGCTCATCGTAGTAGATGGACTCCCCTCCTACGGCCGTCAGCACGATGCGGAAGACGATGACGACGGTGAGCCAGATCTTGCCCACGAATGTGGAATGGTTGTGGATTTCTTCCAGCAGGCGAGTCAGGAAACTCCAACTCATGATAGCTGCAGGGAAACTAGAGTGAGAGGCCACATACACCTCCTGTTACTTCCCTGCGGAGAGAAAAGAAATGATGAAACCCACATTAATACTAACAATTCATTTAGACAGACTCATTACAGACAAGCCAAATATCTACCCAGAACTTAGTATAATAAATCACCCTTTCCTTCTTAACAGTGTCTAATATGTGGAGAGAAAAAACAAAGAGTATTTATTAACCTGTCTTTTTGTGTCTCTCTTTCCCCCAAACACAGAATAAATCGACACGTTTTAATTTTGCAAATGATGACACCACACACTCTTCTGCTGTATTAACAGAGTATTTTTGTCAGAGCACTTTTGAGCTCTTTGTCTTTCCTACAGTGAACATGGTGAATTTCTTCACAATACCAACACGTTCATCCTTGATTCTTTTAATAGCTACGCCCCAAAGCTCATGTCTAAACATACCCTTGGCATGAGCACGCAAAAGGAAGAGTAATGATAACGATGGAATGTGTAACCATAATTGTTAACTGAACATCCCCAATTAAATGAGGTTGTTACTATGTCTGACTGTCCAGATGTTCCATAATTCATTCACTTACAGTTATACTTATTACAAATTGAGAATAAATTATTTTCAAAAGTTGTTTTTCTTGATTTTTATATCATGCAAAACTCTGGCAACAACAGATTAAAATGCATATATAGCTATCGATGCCATGCCACTGAAGATGTCTCTCACTGACACATCATTTATAACATACTGACACACTGTCAGTGTGGCATTCTATTTAAAAAAAGAAACAAAAAAAATGAATATGAAACCCAGTCCAGCTGCTGGTAACATGCTTCCTTATGTCTCACTCTGTAGAGAAGTCCTGACTGTCTCATTAAGAGTCACATGCCCTCTAAAACTGCACATCTGGCCATGTTGTGTAATGTACTATTTGGAGGGCCAGTAGCACAGCTATGACCACCCAAAGTCTCGTGGATGGCAAAAACTGGAAGTAATCCTCCAAATTGCTCATTTTCAGGTCAGCTCATCGGCAAAGAAAATCATGGTTGTGCACAGGAACACAGAGAAAAGCTAATTTAAACATCAAATCAGGTATTTTAGTTCATAATCCTATGTAAGACCTAACTTCAGGAATGCCTCATGCAGTTGTCCGATCAGGCAAGTGAAAAATAAAACATTTAATTCAGCTATTTCAATGGTTTGCTTCTGAAGAACATGTGAAAGCCACTACTCTACGAGCTAACCCAGTAGCACAAATACGGCAGCAACGACAGAGAGAGAGAGGCAGCGGGGAAACACCGTCTGGAGCCGGAATATGTTCACATCTACCTCTGTGAATTAAGGGTTTGAGCTTCAAATGAAGTGTGTTTAAGATGACCCACGTTGCTAGTACTGCCACATTGAACATCTGAAGGTGATGCATTGCATTTTCCCCAGATGTCTCCCAGCCTCAGACCAAAAGCCTCCAGTTTCCTACAGCGCCATTACAATAACTATTTGAGGAGTGTTACTTTAAAGAGCAGCCAGCCTCGTACATGCCGATCTAAGAGCGCTTCAAGCTGTGGACGTGAAGGTTTGTGGTTTCCTTCAAAGTAGTCAAAGCGATGTTCTACCTGAAATCTATCTCATGAGTATGAAACACTCAACCGCTATTAACTTGAAAGGCGACTGTATAAAGTTTGCTGGCAATACACTTCCTTTTTTTTAAAGCTATAGTTTGGGGGGTTTCTTGATTAGAGACAAACTAGAAAACTGACGGGTACCATTTAGATCCCTAGGACATCAAGATGTTCCCCCGAAACTAGACTTCTACATAAATCAGTATACGTTTGCTTTGCTACGACTTCACCGTTGAGCATTTAGTGCAGATGAACAAAGGGGGAAACAATGAAATCGGGTGGTAATAACTAGCAGACCTGAGAGCGATGACAAGAACAAGCAGATACAATTTCTGTCATTTTGATGCCTTCATTACTACGTTATCGACGTCTCGGCAAACTTACTTAAATAATAGTTCTGTCCCCAGGAAATGCTATCACGAAGGACTGCAAGGTTAATTACCCAAACGCGTCTCTCCTCACTGTTCATCCAGACATGGAGCCCACAGGGTACTTTATGGTCACACATCAAACCACATGGGACAAGATGTATAGTATGTGTATATACGACACAACTGGTCAGGTCATGAATTTAAAATTTAGAAGCCGACTTTATTTACCTTCACATTTCCCTTTATGTGGTTTTAGTAGGAGGGTGAACACACTGTATTGTGCCTCCTCTGCAAAATTAGCCTTTAATATTAGTGTATCTTTGTTTATCATGTAACATATTTATTAGGTTTTTTAGGTTAAAAACGGAGTAGACATAGTACTACTAACCCTTATTTCATAACAACTCCTTCTTCGCAACTACTAAAAATGATAGTTTCGTTACAGCTTCAGGTCTACTGAATATTAATCATCCGTCTATCTATTTTTGCATATTGAAGGGGAACTTATTACCTCTTTTTGTTTTATTTTTCTGATCCTCCTCGTTTTTCCAGCCAGAATTCAGAGATATTTCAAACTCCATGTGCCTGCAAGGAGAAAAGAGACGAGACCGCCATAAAAGATACGTCTTATCAGATTCCTCACGGATTTTATGTTCGACATCTAGTTTAAAAAATCTGAAAAGTATTTAATTGTAAAAGAAAAATGTAACATTTAAACAACAATTAAAGTGTTCCAACGTTTAAGCTCATATGTTCTTCTGATCTTCACTTTACCGGTGAAAACTTTCTGGAAATATAACGGTTAGAGTATTTTAAAACAAATACTACAAAAAGAAAAAGCATGCAAATGAATATTTTGTGCTGTACTTGGTATCCAATAAAAAAAACAAATCTTATATATATAATATATATATGAATTATAGCAACGTTAGGGTAGCTAACCTGAAGCTTAAGATGAGGACAGACCCTCAAACTGTTGTATGTGTTAAAGCGTATTAATGGCTATCAACACTTACAGACACAAGCTTGTAAACATTATAGACAAAGTCAACCAGTAAGCTCAGTGAGCTAGCTAACATTAGTAACAGTTAGCTAACATAACTAACTTTTAAATAACGTTAACCTGGGAAATAAGAACACAAGTCTCATGGGATTTCTAACAATTCACCTTACCTGTTTTACCTGTAATCATTACTCAAACACACATGTTAACAGGAGACATGTTTTCCTACCTTGTGGTAACTCACCACGCGGCATCCTCACCTTTTCGCACGCTCGTTTGGCGCCGCTCCTCCCGTCAAAAATGTAGCGTCCACTCCGTTAAAACACGTCACAACCGGAGAGGTACGGTACTTCTCCTACATTTAAAAAATGTTCTCAAAGTTTTAGGCGAGTGAAGATTTGACTAAATTGAGTGTTGCATTGACTTTTGTCCCGGAGACTGGTCTGGAGAGGGAGAGAGCTTTGATTGTATGAGCAGAGGAAGACAAATGGGCTGGTGCAAGGCAAGGCAAGGAGAAGGGTGTGTGTGTGTGTGTGTGAGAGAGAGAGAGAGAGAGAGAGAGAGAGAGAGAGAGAGAGAGAGAGAGAGAGAGAGAGTCAAGCATCATAAGGCAGTTAGCTTTATTGACGTTGTGCAAATGTATAAATGTCTGTACATAACATTGTCCAATAAATATAAATAATGGGGACACATTGGCTCTTAAAATATATTTATTTTTTCAAATTCATGCAAATAAATATGCAATTTATGACCTCCAGTCAATGGCACACCTGCATTAGTTTCTCACTGCAACACTGGATGACAAAGAAGTCTCAATTGTGTGGGAAATATCAGTTGCACTACTATGTAAATACATCGTAGTTTTCCAAAGTATTGACATCTTTGTCCACTTGTCATCATGGACTTGTGTAAGATTATCTTGAGACAAATGATAACTTGTTTGTTCACTCACAGTGCAGCAAAGCATGTAACAAATGTGTTGGAAAGACATGGCGGTACTCAACTTTTTGTATTGAGGTTCAAGTTTCTGGTTCAGCTCAGACAACACATACCGTGTATTTACCACACTGTTGTCTTCAGACGGAGTCTGAGGCTGAACAGACACCAACACTTTGTTTCATCTTCTTCCATCAGGCTTTGGATACAAATAAGGAGCTTGTCTGCCTTCTGCTATCAATTCCTCAACAAACTGCTCCGCCTGTAAAAACAAGCTGTATAATGTCATCTGTAGTCGTGGTCGGAGCTTTCTAAAGCAGTAGGAAATAACCCAGATGATGTGAACAGCCCGTGTACAAACTTGGGGTGTGAAGTTTGAAAGATGAGAGTTAACTGGGGCTCAAATAAAAAATATGCTATATAATTGCATTGTGGGAACTTTCGGTAGTAGTGTTATTTTGACCCATATTATTGACATTATGTGTCTTTTTAATCTCATATCTGTGGTGGTGTCAGGCCATATGACCATCCTTGTAAATGTGGATGTGTTCCCAACTGTGAGAAATCGTGTGAATCGTTCAGGACCATGACTTCTTACATGTATTTTCTATAGCCGGGCCTTGAAATAGCAACCAGAAGTTTCTAAATGAAAATGGAACAAACAGCCTCTGCTGCTTCAAGTCCTTTAACTTTATAAGTGTGGTGCTAAATTGCTGGAGTACGTCTTTTAATAAGATCTTGGACTACTTTGCCAGCAAAGGTTTGTTTCTTACCCTCCAAGATGAAGTATTTTATGATATCATATAATGTTTAAATTTTCCTCAACTGCTACAGCTTCAGCAGAAAACTAATGAACACACAAAAGCTCCTCCCGATAGAGGGAGGGTTATCTTGTGATATTTAACCTCCTCAAGGATATGCCCATGGACTTCAAACACTGTTTATCCTGTGGCTGATGACCTACAAGCAAAGGAATCTTAGTTTTATCTCCACCATTCCATCTCAAGGACACAAACGTCAGCTCAGGCCTCCCACACTTCCCTCGCCTTTCCATCTTCATTTGTTGCTAACTGACTGCCACCGCTCAAAGCTATTAGCTTGACTGTTGGCTGGGATTGTATTCTTAAACTATCAGCAGAGGAATCAAACACAGAGGAGTGGAACGAGCCTAATCAGCCTGATAGCGTTTTTGGCATAAAAGTCCACATCCTAATTCAGAGTGTCCTCTTACAAGGCTCAAGTCCCTTAATGAAGTTATCTTTCACCTCCGAGGGTGTAATTGAATGGAGGGAAATCAATGAGGGTATCAATAAAAGCAATCATCGGATAGCTCTGCCAATTTAAAGCATTTTACCAGTTGGGTGTGTTCAGTTATTGCTGAAGGGAAGGGCTGTATCAGCTGGTATTTGGATATTGACAGCGAGGTACACCAGGAGGTCATTGGCGAGTTCAAGATCCTCAAATACGATTTGTCATCATTCTCCACAGATGCTAATTAGGTTTTCTATCCAGTCACTTACCGCTGGAGGTCATTGGAAATTGGGTTGGACAGCAAGTTATCTTTTGCCTATTTAATCATAATAGACACAGCATGTACTCTTCCCCGAACAATGTCAGCCTCCATATGACCTAAATTGAAGGATCAATTCTGTTACAATCAATTGAGCTGGGAGTTGCAAAAGTCCATAACTAACGGAGAGGCTTTCCAAAGAGTGATGGCTTAATCATATTGGGGAAAAAAGAAGGCGATAAAAGCAAAGTGTTGGCTACAAGTGTTTTGTACAGTCAGCTCTCTGCTGGTGACAGTGTCTTTAAAAGCCCTGGACTGACAAAAGAAAATATGTTGGTAGACAACAACAATGACATGGAGTCACCCGAGGGACAGCGTGACAGAATAAATCACAGAGAAGGAAACAGATGTGGGGAGAGAACAATGTGAGATTGGATGCAAAGATGACTAGTGGAACGTCTTTATCTGATCTGACAGAAAGTCAAACCTTAAAGGAAGATGAGGGTATCAGAGAAGAGATAACAATAGTGGCTAAATGCAGAGGCAAGGTTATGGCAGGCAAAATGGACCCTAGAACAGACTGAATTCCATACAAGTAAGAAAGCTGAACCAACAAATTACTTGGCCGACTTCAGCAGCACGTCAAATTGACATGGTGACGTTGAGCACACACGAACGCCTCCTGTCATCTCAGTCACCACAGCCTCGAGCCTCTGCTGTCGTACTCTCTGAGAGTTGTTCCATGAATTCACATCAGCACTGCTGTTTACGCCGAAGGAAGCCTAGTTCTGTTGTTGCCAAATGGTTTTTCCTCATGAATCCAGTGCAACACAACTCTATGTTGGCCTGAATGTGCTTGGTTTATTGTTAGAACTGATGAGGTCTGTTACTGCACGTCAGCAAGTTTTGATGGAGAAATGTTGACATGGCGCCACCTTCTGGTCAAGAGATGTACACAGAAGTTATGTTCCTAAACTTTTGGGCCTGCAACTTGTCACCTTAGTGTGGACATGAGTTAGAGGCAGTTCACTTCAAAGAACTTTAGAGGCCCGAGGAGCTGAAAGTTTTACTTTTATTTGCTTGATTTTATTTAATTGCAGTGGTAAATTGTTTCCCCATGAACAGCACTTTGTAACTTTGTTTTGACACGTTAAGAAACATCAACAACATGTCAATGTATCAGATTTAGCCAAAAGGCTAATTTTCATCTGCAGTCCCAGCTTGATGTAATACGTTAAACAAAACAAGCAAAATAAAATGTTGTCTGTATATCCCTTGACTTTCTCTAGTTTTGATGAAAAATGTTGGTAAAAAGCCTATAAATTAATAGTAACTTCTTACAATTTTCTATTAAGTCTTTTCTATTCTTGTCATTTCGGTTAAAAGCGTACGCCACTGATATAGCATTGCACTCCTATAACAGTGTCAAATGTTTACGGTTTAAAAGAAATAAAGTAAAATCAATGTAACCACGCATTCTTCTTTCTTGTCAAAACATGTTGCCTACATTACCAACATTGCAACTCATTAGCCTGCAGTTCTGTTGGAGATTCATGTGTGAGATTCAACCACAACCAACGCTGACTGGATGCCGCATCCCCTGCAGGTCACTATCCCGGCCGTGCTGGTGGAACATTCATCTCACCTCTAACGTCTTCTCGTATCATCACAGCTCAGTGTCTCTGTCCATCTTTCCTCTCCTCCTTTCAAACTGCTGACTCTTTCCACTGACCCCGCCACCTCCTCTTTTCTGTCTGCACTCTCATCCTCTGTCCTCCAATCCTTCCCTTCTGTCTTCACTTTGTCCTTTGGCTCTCTGAAGTCCTGCAAGTTGAGAAAGTGGTTTGGATGACTCCTCTTACTCCGGGTCTCTTCTGTCCTCCATCTCTCTATTACTGCCTCTGCTGCTAAATCAAGAGGACAGGTTGCGTCATGTGGGCCTTCTGCTCCTTGTCCCTTCTTCCTAAATCACTCCCCCATTCTCTTCTAATGTCTTCGACCCCGGCTTGACATTGTCTCTCCCAAAACATGAATTTAAAACCATCCACAAGTACATGGCAGTATTTATTCATTTGTCCCCTTCCCAACTAGTTAAGCAATGGCCCTCTCTACTGAGACTCCATTGGGCTTTCCCACAACACAATTTCAATGTTGACTTTTAAAGAAGATCATTCTTTGCCTTTGAAACAGCTGTTGACAAAACAATTATGAGTTAAGGTCTAAAAACTGAATTGGATCTTTTGAAGGTATCACAAAACTTGCTAGATTCAAATGAACTAATTGATTAATTGTTTTAGGCAAATTTATTCCAATTATAATGACATAAAACAGAGAAAAGCAGAAAATATTAACAATTGAGAGGCAACTAAGGATTTTTTGGGGGATATCAATCTGTCAATCGACTAATCTACTCATATACTGTATAGTACTCTATATTTATTAATTAGTAATTAAAAAATACATGTATATACATATATATTTTATACAATACATATTTTATGTTACATTTTTTATTTTTGTCCTTCAAGCGCTCAAAAAATGAAAATTTGACATTTCTGTGAAAACAAACTCATGTGAAAGCTCCAGAACAGTCACTAAATGGAGCTTGAGGTGAGATCGTTGTTGTCCATATCATTCTTTAATGAAAGTGATAAGTTACGATGAGCCTCATCGATCCTCAAGAGGAAACTAGTTCATAGTCGCGGCTGTGAAACACAACATAAACAGATTAATCAGATAATGGCTTTATATTCCTGTCACACTGATGCTTTACACACAGAACTGGATCTTTGATTACAAACACTCACACCCAGGATACAGCAAACTACAAAAATGAAAAAAGTAGCATATTAGTCAAGCAGTCCCAACAACGCATCATTTTATTTGGTTGTTGTGAAGCCATAATACCATTTTAAAGTTTCATTGAAAAAACAACTAGTTTGGTGATCTGGTGTTGATTCACATCCCTGAAAACCTCAAAAGTTTTACTTCCTGTTTTTCTCTTTTACATCATATCAAGAATACAGCATTTAATTATTGCACAAAACTCCATGGAAGTTTTACAGGTACACAGACAGTTAGAGTTAATTAAATGACCCACTGTTACATTTTTTATATAATAAACTCATATGACTTTAGTCTCCTACTCACAAAGCATTAATGGATTAGGTTTTGATCTCAAAGAGTTTCAGGATCACACTCCAGCTGCATTGATTACTTCTCATAAACATCAATACTTTTTGAATCATAAATGATCATCTTAGAGCAGCAAATAAACATATTTCATAAACACATATCATTGTGTTTGCTTGTCAATACTTTTGCTTCTACTCCCTGAGAAATTAAAACACTGAAAAAGAAAATACCAGCACTTTTACAGCATAAGGTTGTTTTTTAAGGCTAGAAGTTTTTCATCAATTAACAAGTTTATTACTTATCTTTTTGACGGCTTTTCATCAGCACACAAACTTTCTTATTATTATCTGCAATGGCTTGCTGTTCAGTATATGGGTATGGATAAAAAAATGAATGTAATTATACACTCAATTATTCTACCTCTGGCCTACAGTTACTAGACAGGACCAATATGAGTGTTAACTTGTCTGTATACTCACATGGAAACCTTAAACAGGCTTTAGTACCTTAGCTAATGTACAGTATGCATGCCCAATGAGAATCATAATTCAAACAGCTTTTTGTAAACAGGATGGGAAAACAAAGATATTTATCAAGACTTAATATTTCACAATTTCCTGAATTAAAACAAAATATTAATGTCCCTGTAAATCATCTCAATTTATACAAGTGCTCCTTATTTTTAAATATATTTTCAAGTCCATGACATAGATTTAGTGAGGCAGAATGAGGCTACGTGTCGAGTCGAGTATGCAAATATATATTAATATAATCGTCACTCACTCACAACACTGCTGTTTACTGGGAATACATTCAAACAGGCTGCAAATGCTCCTCAATCTAAATATATCTGTTATCAATACTAATATTCACTGTGAATGTTAAAAGGGTACAAGTACAGTGAGAGCGAGCTAATAATAATACACAAATACAATTAAAATTCTTCAATTGGTACTTTGCATTAGACTTTTTTTCCATTGTTTCAGAGTCACAGGGTATAATGTTGTACCAAAGTGCAAGCGTATGGCTACAGCGTTCCCTTTGGATCTCATGCTGGTGTAGATCACTGTTGTATAATCAAGCCCTAGATTAGGTATCAGTAATGAGTGGTGGACAGAGACACCTTATCCCTGCTCTCTGCCGTCCTTGTCCCTGTCTGACACAACATGTGTGGTCTTTTGTCCCGTGCGGTGCTGCAACACCTGATCCTGCTTATGTGTCTCTCATCGAGGTCCTTGAATGCAGTGTTGAGTGTTTTAAAAAAAATAATAAGCCCGTCAACACAAGAGAGCACCGAGAGTGGAGTAGATTCAAGCTGTTGCTCTAGCTCACTGAAATCCCTACACAGTACCTGTGACACCGAATTTCCTGGCTAGGGTTGCTCAACAGTGTCAGATACAGTGAGATAGTCAGATGTAAACTACATTACATTCATATTGAATGAGATGGTGTGTTAAATGAGCTGATTGCATTTGATTTAGCTCACTCCGGAGCACACTAGACACAACTTTGGTTAAAATCTACTCTGATCTTCAGCATTTTGATCAAACTCAAAAACCAGAACTTAGAGCATGATTTGCTTTTTCTCCATTATTGATCATGATTATCTTGATCGGGATGTATTTGCATTCAAATGGAAATCAAGTTCTAATACTGCATACTAAAACCTATTACTTAGTATGAGAATAGGTGTTTAGGCTAGCATTAAAGGTATAGTTTGGACATTTTTGAAATGACACTTAATCACATCTTGCAGCGAGTTAAATGAGAAGACCTATAACACTCTCTCATGTCTACAGAAAATATGCTGCTTGGTATCTTAGCTTAGCATTAAGACTGGAAACAAGGAGAAACGACTAGCTGTTTCCCCCTATTTTCAGTCTTTATGCTAAGCTAAACTAACCAGCTGCTGACACCAGCCACATATTTATCACAATATCTAACTCCACAAGAAAATCTCAAACTATTCATTTAAAAACAGGTGATTCAAACAGATGCACACTATTTGGCTACGTCTTTACAGATTGTGCCAAGTGTTGCTGGGGTAAAATCATGCATATCCTGCAGCTCACCAGGACTGGGATTCGTGCACTTTTGCTATATTTGCCCCTCTCATTGCCTTTCTCTTTCACACAATCACACGCACACACATTTTAGTGAGATAACTTTTGGGGACATTACATTGACTTGCATTTTTGTCCTGGAATCTTATCCTCACACTAATCACGTCTGAAATGTGTCCCCAAAAGTAGCCTCGGTTTAGGAACACACACTCACACACACACGCACACACACATCTCATCTCTCTTCCATTATTTTCTTCAGGCTGTCCACTATGTCCTCGCCGCTGACCCAAGGAACTATGTTTGCCTTGAACTTGGCTGCCTGGGACATCTCCAGCAGCAGCCTGTGCATGGGGAAGTCCCTCCTGGGGAAGGCTGTGTCCCGGGGCCCCAGAGCCAGAGAGGGACAGATATCATTGGCCCCATCTCCGATATAGAATACCCTCTGAAAAGGAGCACCACTACGCTCCTTTTGTCGGCCCGTCAGATAATCACGAAGGATCACCTGCTTGCACATGTTGTCGGGACAGCAGGGGCACGAGTGGGAGTGGAAGGGGAGCAGGACGAGACGGCCAGTTGTGTCAAAACTGGCCGGGTTTGTGAAGATCTTGGCGAAAAGGTGGCGCACCCCGGCACACTCCAGCCACGTCTCGATGAAGTACATGTTGGCGTCGGAGACCACGGCCAGCTCAAAGTCCTGCTGATAGCCCTGCAGATACTGGAAGAGGTTAACGAGGCCAGGTGTGGGTGGGATCTTCTCCACCGCTGAATGGATGGAGTCCTCAGACACGCCCTGCTCCGCCATGTACACCAAGACCTTCTGCATGTGCTCGTTGTAGTGCCCCTCCCTGTAGCTGTTTCTCAGCCAGTCAGGAAGCCGCTGGCCTGGCAGAGCGCGCACCACAGCATCGTCACTGCTCTCATTGATGATGGTCTCGTCAAAGTCGAACAACACTAAAAAGTGCGGTTGCTGTGGCGCCGCATGGTCTTGGTGCGATGGAGCCGCCATCTTCGGTGAGCGGAGGAAATGGTGAGTGGTCCCTCTCTAAGAAAAGGAGATGCCAAGGACAACAGATTCTGAGGAGCATTTCACAGTTTTATTACACCCTTCTCTAAAAATAAAACGTTACTGGCAGGATGCCATTTAGTATGACATCATGCACATCCTGTTTACTCTGCTCCATTCCCTTGTAAACATATGTTTCCCCTTCAGCTTATCGCGTAATTAAGAGAATTTGTACATTTGGATGTTTCTTCAGCACGCTGCAGTTAACTTCAACGTGGACACTTAGCGAAAGAAAAAATCTCTAGGTAAATGTTCATTTTCTGGAAATATCAGACTGTCTTTGTTTAGAACCCTGCAGCATCTGATATGCAACGCTCATACACTTCTTATATTCATCATAGTTCTCCACTCAAACATGCCTTTATTCCTTCTGGATTGAGGGAACAAAACTTTATTTATACATTCCAGATCTTACATAGGCATGGCAGATCTGTTTGTAGCACAAGGCATAAGTTGAGTGAAGAGAGAGCTGTAACTTCACAGCATACCTTTGCCATAAATGGAACAGATATGAGTGGTGACGTCAAACCAGCCTAGTGAAGCGTGAAATAGTAAAGCTACTCAAGTAATGTACAATTACTACTTTTGATGAATTTACAAGTATACATGCTATTTTATACTTCTAATACAGAACATTTAGGGGACATATGGATCACCTTTACTCTGTATAGGCTGAAGGACGATACTGCCCTACAGACATAAAACACAGTAACTATATATTTGGTCAAAATGGATCAAAGACCAGAATCTTTGACTTTTTGACATCTGCTTTAACATATAAACATTATTGTGGGTGAGCAAATTTGCACTAGAACTAAAAAAGAAGAGTTAAAAATCAAAAATGCAGTGACTGCACTCTGGCAAGCCAAGGATCGTTGAAAAGATACCTAAAGCTAATTTAATCATTTTCACTGTTTCCTGTGATTGAAAAATCAATTCTTTCCCACATTGAGTTATTTATGCCAAATTGACAAGGTGGTAGCTAACTCTAAAAAGGAACACCAGATAAGTTCATTAAAAATGATTTCATGAAAATAGCTCATTTGTTCAAATGGACCATAAAGCTGAGAAGATTATATGATCTATGAAGTCTATGACCATTGTTAAAACGGCATAAAATGAATGTTTTAGGGCTCATAGATCTGTTACATAGTCTGGCTAAGAGCCTTTTTTGTCAACTTCAGGCAGTTTGCAGATTAAGTTTCCACATCCAAAGTGCATGATCATCCTGTAAAATAAGATTAAGATAAAATTAACTTTTAATTTTAATACTATTTACACATCAGTAATCAGCACTAGTAATAGCCTTATAATATTCTGCATAGTGAGTATTCTGCTGTTGAAGCTTAAGTAAGGTCTGAGTACTTATTCCACCACTGGAAACAAATTGTACAGGACTGACAAACCTATAAATAGACCTTTAGTATGCTGCAAAATAGTATATTCAGAGTAATACAATTCCATGAAATAGAAATAGACAAGGAACACACCACTGACAAGCTTAAGATTGTGATATAAGAAGGTCATGTGCCAGAATAGCTGTGTCTAGTTGTCACATGCATCTTGCACAACCTGTACATGCCAGTTATTTAAATCCACACACCATTGTAGCAAAATCTCAGCCTAACAATAACCTAATAGAGAATTAAACTTGGTTCAAATGCATGCATACCGTTTGTCTGACAATGTCAGCTCATTGGTGTAATAATAACAGACCTGCTGGTTTGACTCTAACAACTGTAAATGTTCTGTAACCTGCAGTTTGGCTGCACCTGCCAAGTGCAGCCTGGTCTGCCACAGCAGCTCCATTATTTATAGAGCATATTTACACTCTAAGCTATCTAATTTTAACCCCGGAGCAGCTACTCCTGTACGAGAGGTTACCACTGAAAGTCATTCGAGGGCTCTGTCAGGAGTCGTTAGGCTGACCGGGTGTATGTCCGAGAGGAAAAGATTAAAAGGCAAATTCAAACAGTAAAATCACACAGAGGGAAAAAAAGAAATGTGCTGATTAAGAAAAAGAAAAAGTAGGCCTACCGGCGTGGGCATATGAGCGAATACGGTAGGCTAGACGCCCGGCTCCGGCGACCGCATCCCAGTGACGCGGCAAGTCTCCCACAGCAGTGCAGAGGGTATTCCCTTTTAAAGCCAGTGTCAAATGACCAAGCGTGAACACAGCACTTCCGACGTAACCTTTCAAATTAAAAGACCAAGAGAGGAACACTTTCAACTGACGCTTTAGAAATAGAGTTCAACAGAAACAACACACATCTTCTAATTCAACAGCTCAGACACTATTCTAGCTTTACAAAGTGTATAATGACCAGTTTTTGTTGGTGAAGAGTCATTACAACACGCATTTGGAAACACATTGGCTGAATTACATATTATTTGAGAATTCTGTTCTGCAAGTAAATGTATATTCTGCTCTATATTGCACTTGGACTCAAGGATGAGTGATGTAATTATGCCATAATGTACAGCGCTGTATGGTGTCTGGTGAATTTGAATTCAAGGTGCAACTCAAGCTGATGCAGTAGCAACAATATTAACAGCCTACTAACTCACTTAATTGACAATCGAAACAGCCAATGTTACACTGTGATAGGAACACGTGTTGTAGTTCTGAAAAACACGAGTTATCACTTTGCCCTGTGCTGGAAATGTCCATCTAAAAATAAATGGAGGCGCTACGTGCATGAGACTAGCGTTCGCTGCAGACACCTGAGGGTTAAACAAAGGACATCTCCTTAACTGTGTACAGTGTCTGCTGTACAAAGGGCTGGGCAAACTCTGAGTGATGCAAGAACAAGATAAACGTCCAGAGTTACATTATCTGCTGATAGAACAAGGGGATATTAAGCATAATGTTATCACTATATCAAAGCATTTCAGCCTCTCTACCCTTTAGAAACATACTGTGTTGTGCTCCGTATACCTACCTTTAGTAGTTTTAACATTTAATGAACTTTTGACCTTTGCGCATAGTGTTACATACAAAAGTATGTATCAGAGATTGAGCAAAACAGCATGTTAATACAGTTTACAGTGGCATAAAACATATTCACAGCCCAGTTTATTTTTCTCCTAGTTTTTGTCATGTGTTTTTCCCTTGTATATTTTGGAAAAGCTGCCAGTGAGAGTGTACAAAAATTGACCAGATGAGGACCTCTGCTGGTCGCCAAGTATGTCTTATTAGTCAACCCCAAAAAATTGGTTCCAGGTTCGGGCAACTTATCTTTGTGGGACAATTGATACAAAACACAACAAATGTTAAATATAAATGGCATGTTAACTATGATGTGAACACACCTGTAGTTTGCTTTCTTGGCTTCATTTCAGTTGATCATACACAATCATGAGGGTCAACTTAATGCCCCCTTAATCAATACAGAATCAATTGAGTAATTCACAAGCTTAGAGGAACATAATGTGATAACACTTTAATAATACAGACAGGTTCCGGCCATTTAACACAGAAGGCAAATGTGCATAAAGTGTGTATAAAAATGATAAAAAGGCAGCGTTGTTTGATCACCATCATGAATACAGTAACACATCAAATCTTTCACTTATTGAGACAAATGTTTTGGAGCTCAACATCATACTAGAGATTAATAGACTCAGCACACAGAATGATCACAATCATATCTATTATATGTACAAAAAAACATTGCATGAATAAAGCATTAGAGAATCTTTGAATGGGTTATTGTTAAAAGGGGTCATTACATATTTAACAGCTATAATGTTTTAGGATTTTATTACGAAACGAATGTAACATCTTATTAGAAAGTGAGGAGGCTCGATTGTAATCATGTTTTACATTTAACAAGGCAGGCTACTGAACATTTTGTTCACAGGCAACACTGTAGAGTATTTTAACTACATATTTCGAAGGCACAATTTCACCACTAGATGTCCTTCACCGCATGGGTGAATACTGTTTCCATTTATGTATATTGTTGTCATATTATGGGAAATATGAGACTTTTTCACTATTTAGATAACCACCTTTGAATGTTACATTTAACACAAAAGAAAAATGTTGTTCTGAAGTTATATTTCCCGCTGTAATCATAATAAATGTGTCAAACCTTTTAGCATTACAGAAATATAAGCAAAGACGATCTAGCAGTGGTTTTTTATACGTTTTATCTTCACCAATTGCCCTTTAACATCTGGAGCACAACCTCCAACATACTCATGAGTTTAAACTCCTCTATTTGGTTCAGTAGTTAAATGAAACTTCTCCATCGGTCATAAAGGCAAACATCAGGCTTCTGGGTAGAGCAACAACCAGAAATAAAGTTTTAAAGTATAAATCTAAATCTAACATTAACGCACACTGGGATTTTTGTAACAAGTTGAACTTCAAATAATCACAATGAGCCGACTTCAGTTCCCACTCAAAATCCACATCAGATCTTACGTCATACCAGGAGAAGGAAACCGAGCCAAACTTAAAGTCACAAATGTAAATAATATTCAGCATATTCTGTGAAACGTTCTTACTCTCTCCTAAGAGCTTTTGTTTAAACAAGATATGCTGGAGAGGGAGAGAGCGTTTTCAGAGAGTTGGGCCACAGAGCGAGACAGAAAGCAGGACTGAGAGGGTGGGGAGAGGAATGTGCCGAGCTGCTCTGGTGCGGATGAAGGGAACTCTTTTCTCTTGTGCTTCTGTAGCGTCTTTCTGCGTCACAGCACTGACTTACACCCGCAGCTGGAGAAAACATACTGAGCCCACTATTTAAGATCATCCATTCAAAGATACAGACGTGCAAAAACATACAAATTATTACTGTGAAGAAAATGGAAACTTAATAATTCATCACTTTACTTTAAGCGCTTCAGCATGAATAAATATTGAGCAAAGAAATACAAAGTGCATAAAAGCAAAGCACCATCCCATTTTTTTCTTCATAACTTGTATAACCCACTCCCTGTGTGTGTGTATATATATATATATATATATATGAGGAATGACTAAGTAACACATACTGTAGTTCTGTAAACACTTATATTTTTTTTATTTGAAGAGGCAATGTAGGATTTAAGAAAGCAGCTAAATCAATCGAGGTGAGATGCCTTCACATGGCTTGCCGAACAGTTTTAGCTCAAGTTCAGCACAACATTGTTTGGAAGAAAACCCAAACGAGTGCCAAGACAGGGAAGTCCCGCTAATTGTTATTCACAGACTTGGTGGCAGTAGTGAAAGCTGACTTTAAATTTGGCACAAATATGAGAGAAAAATACAACAATTTGAACTAGAATACAAAGAGAGACTTTTGTCGAACAACATTCATGAAAGAGGAATTTGAGTTTTGCATCACAACCCATGAAACTAGAACGATCACTACTATTCCTAACAAGCCTTACGCTAATGTTTACTGATAAAATAGGGTTGGCAAATATGATTACAGTTACTCATTACTTCATCAAATTAATAATCTGTAACTGGATCAAAGGAGTTAACAAAACTCGGTAATTTATCTTGATTATATTCAAATCACTTTGCCAGATTTGATGACTCCGATTAAAGAAAAAGCACAAAGGGAAATGTATTTCAGGTTAGTATACAAAGAATCAGAACCAGGGCTGGTATGTATGAAGCCATTATTTAAATCTTAAATGCATCAAAATTCTATCACTGACAAAATGATGCCATTCTTCTCACAGTTAAGAAAAAGTGCCTTGCAATCAGCAACACAATCAATTAAGAAAGCTGCAACAAAACGAATGAAAATGAAAAAAAAACACAATGAATAACAAACAAAGTGAAAATCACTATTATTCTCAAAATATAAACTTGCCGGTTATCTTCTAATGGAAATGTTTAATTTTTAGGTCGACCTTTTTTTGCAATATAGTGAAGCATATATATATATATATATATATATATATGACAAACTTTCCCAAAGTATTCCCAACATAGACACTACACTGTAGACATATCACACCACAAAATCTTCAAAAACATTTGAAAATACTGACAAAATCAAAGATTACATGGCATCTTGTTTTTCTTCTCTTTGTGAAAAGCGAACAAAAGTTAACTCGTTCAGGAAGTGCTTGAAAACATCATTGAAATAAACACTCTTACTCAATCCTCTGCCTTAACTTCCTCTGTGGCCTCTTCTTCCTTCTCGTCGATGGCAGCTTCAGTTTTTTCCACATTTTCAACCGGCTCGGGGTTGGACTTAGATTCCGCTGCTTCCTCCTCCTTCGCTTCCTCCTCCTTTGCTGCTTCCTCCTCCTCCTTTGCTTCAGGGAGAAGGATGACTTTCCCAATGTTTTGGCGTTCGTGCATGCGCTTCATGGCATCAGTCACCTGACAGAAAACAGAGGAGCGAAACGGATGTGCAAAACTGGTATTGCTTAATTTTAGGTCAAGCATTTTTTTACCGTGTTGCTTTTCCCGTCTCCTAAAGACAATATTATTTGCACCAGATTTGTAGTGACTACATGATACACACGCTAATGGCCGATCAGGCTATCTACGCTTAGTATCTCTGCCATAAGTCATCTGCACTTCCTATTATTTCCTGCCTTAGCTTTTGTCTGTTTCCTGCTCGCAGACGCAAATTCAGCATTGTTTTGCATCACACTCCTGTCTAACCTTGAAGTGAGCCAGAGAAACAAGAAACACTGAGATATCCCCGTAAGTAGTGGATGCCACGGCAACAATTTAGACCCGTCACCTAGCAACGGCCCTTAAGTACCGACTCATCTGACGGGGGTGATCGAGAGTAATGGAAAAGAGGAAAACACCAGAAGGCTGTGATGCAGAAGAAGCTTCAGTGGAGCTCCTCTTAAGTGACGTACATCCATCGAATGTCTGTGAATGCTTTGAGCAGCTGAGCTTATGCAGCTTGAGAAATTGTTCAACATATTAGGAAATAAGCTTATTCACTTTCTTGCCGAGGCTTAAATGAGAAGATGATGCCACAGCCAGCAGCTGGTTAGCTTAGCTTAGCATTAGGACTGGAAATGGGGAGGAACAGCTAGGCTGACTCTTGTTTGTTTGATCCTCAAAAAAAAAAAAAAAACAAGTGTAAAACTTGTGTTGTATGCAGATTTGTTTTTACCTTTGGCCAGAGCCAGGCTCGCTGTTTCCCCTTGCTTCCAGTCTTTGTGCCAAGCTAAGCTTTTGTTTTCATAGTTATCATGCATCATTTTATTTCTTTTCATTTCTAAGAGTTGTAGAGGCAGATTCAGTTTCACCTCAGCCCAGAAAGTGCAATCAAGCATGCTTAAAAAGTAGTACCTCTTTCACATTTTAGATGTAAAACACGGTTAAACCAACCTGCTCGAAGTGATAGCATGAGTCAATGCGGGGCTTGATCTTTCCCTGATCGTAGAGCTCCAGCAGCTTGAACATAGTCCTGCTGATGAGTTCCCCATCAGTGATGTAGCCCAGGTGGAAGCCGCAGACGGCCTTGTTGGACTGCATCAGTTTGAGCGCGGTGAGAGAGAGCTGGTTGTACCAGGTCTTTGCCATGGCCAACAGGTTCTTCTTCTGGCCTGTCACACAATTGGCTGCACCTAGAATGCCGAAACAATAGAACAGTGTACATAATAAAAACTATTTATATACATCTTCTGGAAAAAATTAAATCTTCAGATAAAAGTGTAATATTTCCCTCTGAATTGCTGTGGAGTATACAGTAGCATGAAATGGAAATACTCAAGTAAAATACCTTAAATATGTATAGTACTTGAGTAAGGGTACTTAAGTTACTTCCCACCTTTGTTAGCTTTCGTTCAAGTCTATTCATTTTTTATAGGATTATGCAAAAAACTGCCTTATTAAAATAAGTAAAAATTACATTTAAGCAGACTCAAGAAATGTATGAACAGATTTTGTTTCTGTTTCCGGGTGACTTACCAAAGACTACAAGCGTGCCCAACGGTTTCAACAAACTGAAGCCTTTCTGGGTGTCTGAACCACCAAGTGGGTCGAGGACGATGTCCACTCCTGCAGAGAGACAGAATTTGAAGTGAATGAAAGGGGGGGAAAAATAAAGATAAGGATTTTTGTATGTCACTTTATCAACTTGTTATTGAAGAAACAAAAGACACTGACATATTGATACAATTAAATTCATACCATTAAATAGAATAATATGTCTTTTTTTTGTGCCGAAACACGACAACTGGCAGTACAAGCAGTTGTGTGTATTCTCACCTTTCGGGCTGATTTTGCGAATTTCCTCCATGTAGTCTTTGGTGCGGTAGTCGATGGGGTGAGTTACGCCGCCTTGGGCAATTGTCTCATGTTTGGTGGCTGATGCCGTGCCAAAAACAGTCACATCTGGCACAGTCTGACACAGCTGGGTGACAGCGATTCCAACACCACCTATAGATGTGCAGAATCAAACTGAAGTCAGAAAGGTGACTGCAGGCATTTCAATGTTCACCTTTGAGATACTTATAGGACATATATAGGGGAAGACTGGATTTTAATGGGGTTAAACTAAAAAGTACCACGTGTTCTGTAGATAACAGTGTAACAGTGTTGGGTTCGATTCATTTCTAATACCTCCAGTGAAAGAAGTGATGTTACACTTAATTCTACAGCGGTTGGTGATGTGATTTTAGGGTGGTTGAAACTTTGAAAGATTGAGGAACAAACAGCTGCAACAGCAGACAGTGTTTTCTGGACAGTGAAAGGGTTTTCACAATAATGGCTGCCTGGGTGTGCAAGCTCACCAGTAATCCTTCCTGCCCTCTCCTCCACCATGGCCTCGTGTGGCTGATTCATAGACGTCAGCTGACACAGCCACCCACACACACATTCGACACTGAAACGTGGCCTTAGAGAGGGGGGGGGGGGGGGGAAATGCAGGAGAGCTCTGGACCCTGATGGTGGATGCTGATATTAACTGACCTGTATACTTGGAGTCGAGTGTGGTTGATAAACACAGCTATCTTTTAAGCATATGATAAATAACTTCAAATAAACAAAAGCTAAAGATGATAAAACAATCGGCATGAAGAATTGTGGTAACACTTTCTATGACGCACATGTCTCTAATGCATTATAAACATACATATATTATAATTTGAAAATTCCAAGCACTCACAACAGGCTCATAATTACCCTTATTAACTGAAGTACACACTATAGTGTTGTGAAGTTGTTTCACCGCCCGTCTGAAAGGCTTTATTGCTGTCACACCCTCAAGAGGGGAACATCTGAGGGTGTGTGTCTACTGCTCAGGTTAAAAACAGAACAGAACATAGCACAGCACAGGTAATGCATGATCTATCAGGAATTTATTCCGATTTTTTAAGCTAAAATAAGAATGTGGCCAACCGGAGACCACTGTAGAAAGTGAATAAAATGTCAACCGTCCAGTATTTCAGCTGTTTGTTCCTCTGTCTTTCAAGGTTTCCCTAAAATCACATCACAAACCACTGAAGAACTGGGTGTAATACCACAACTGTCAGTGGAGACATTAGAAATGAGTATGACCATAATCCCACCACTGTGAAATCTACTGTGCATATATAACCTTTCAACCCATTCAAATCCAGCTTGCCCCTTTTCATATCAAAGTATCTCAAAGGCTGAAAAATCTTATTCCGACTGTTTGACAATAATACTGTATTTATTCTCTTTCAGCTTGTTCCAACTCTGAATTATGTTTGAATCATGTTATCCATATTTTCAGCTGGACATAATTGATATATTTGGGAAGTCGTGGGTCTCTACTAGAATAATAAAAAAAAAGTTCTATGTTTTGAATGTGAGCGTGCCCTACCGGCTCGCTAGCGGCCGTCGCAGAGCTCACAGGAAGGTCGCAGCTGAAGCTCGGTTTTTGCTCGACGTAACAAAGCCAGCGCAACAAACAATGGCACCATCACAGTTGTAGCATCGAGTGTGAAGGCTCCGAAAGTTGACGAAGCACTTGGTCATGCACCTCTAATTTTTTGTAGCTTCAGCATCGTTGGCTGCAATAAAAATAAAAATAAAAATAATAAAAAGTTCTTAAATTCACAGCATTTGCTGTTTCAAGTTGTGAAAGCAGACACATAGCGCTAATTTAAAAAAAACATATTAAGCATAAATCTTAAAAGATTTAAGACTTAAAATGTACTCATTGTGTACTCACTGCATTGCTCAGCCGTCACCATGTTGAGAGGCAATGGATATGCTCTCAACATCGCGTTTTAGAAAATGCATATAAATGATTTCCATCCTTCTGCGATTAAAAAAAAATACTCCACGAGCAACTTGGTTATTCAAATACTAAATTCTCAACAGCAAATGAGACATATTTACTTGTTAATGTG
>NW_022280034.1:7813988-7890241 GCF_004355925.1 Anarrhichthys ocellatus
GCTGCATTCAAAGCAGTGATTAGTGACCCGGAGTGAACGAGCTGTGTGACTCTTGACAGGTTACCCAGGAGACTGGGGGAGATGATTGTTAAACGTCACAATCAAATCATGGCGGTCATCGTGTGTAAAAAAAAAATAAAAATAATCACAATTTTGGTTGATTTATTATGTATAATGTTTATACTGTTGATATATTTTTCAATTGAATACAGTGAATTGTCTATGGGATGTCAGAATACACTCACTGGATTAGGTTTTCAGTATTCACTGTGTGCGTCTTACCTGCTGCCATGTGGATGAGAACACTCTTGCCCGGCCTCACGTTGGCCATCTCAAACAGCATCATGTAGGCGGTGATGTAGTTTATGGGGATAGCGGCACCTTCCTCAAAGCTCATCTGCTCAGGCATGGGGAAGGTGAGGTTGGCGGACACAACAACAACTTCCTGCCACATGCCACTGCGGCTCATTGCGATGACTCGATCCCCCACCTGAGGAAGGAAAGAAAGTAAATAAATGTATTTATTTTGGCACAATTCTGATATAAAAGAAAACATAAAAAAAACCCTGGTCCTATCTCTTTAAGGCTAGGAGTATGATCAGCTGCACAATTAATCTAATATTAATTGTAATCACAATTTTGGCTTCCCACAATTAAATGAACATTATCGACTCTGAAATAGACGTTGAAAATATGTGCTTCTCTCAAAAAACTCGGCTGCATATCAAATCAAGCGCCTCCTAAACTAACAGCCAGACGTTTGAGATGTTTACTGCTGCATGTACCATGTTTCTGTTCAAATGAGCTCAGACAAGGGGGCTTATGGGAAATGTTGTTCCTGCTTTGTGTCCTGCCTTCTACCACAGGGACGTGCTATTATACAAGTATCACTGGTGATGCGAAACTTGCCAAGAAAAGTGAAGGACTCAGGAAAGAAGTCCGATTGTGAACGCTGCACTGCTTCCTGTTAAAGCGGCCTCAAGAGCTCTGAGCCACACCCACTTCCTGCTGCACACAAACCCATCACAATAGACAAATGACACACAAATATTTACACCCACATGCACAGAAAATACAAACCTTCACACACAAACACATGTTGCATACGTCTGTTTAAGTGAGATAACCTCAATAGTGCTTACTTCCAGCTTTAACTTCCACCTTCGGGTGACTCAAACGCTCCTTTTTAGGGTTGATAAAGTTTCTCAACCTCTGGTCTTATGAAATACTTTCAGACACCCACTGAGTGACCTCAAAAAATGCATGATAGTCGATGTTAAAAAAAAAAAAAAAAAAAAAAAAAAAAAAGGCTGAGCTCACTTCCTGGAATGCTGACATGACCTGAGGTAACCAAAGTGATGTTTGAAGTAAGACAGTGAAGTGTGCGTGGAAACCTGCTGTTTATTTGAATACTACAAGACTTTTGCCAGCAAACTAAGCCAGACAATACAGTTTTTACTGCCGTTTATATCAATGCATGATACTATAAACACAGGGCATCTGCTTTAAAATGACCAGATAATTGTCAATATACTGAGCCGAATACAGAAGACATTGCCACACATCCTCTCATCACACAACCGTAAGCAGATTAAAGAGTTTATTTGCAGAACAGCCGGTGTCATCTCTTTCAAAGCGGGCAGTTTGAAGAGTTTAACTCAGCAATTACTGCTCAGTCTTCCAAAAATATCAATCAAGTTATGAGGCATAACCATCAATGCTTGAAACTGGAGAGGCAAGCTGTAATGAGACCCTACATCACACATCTGCTCCGTCTGCTATCCAGCCAGCCACGCCCTCCTGTCCTCGTCTGGAGAGGCCTTGCTGCTGGAGCCCGGCTCGATCTGGCCTGATTACAACAGGATCAGCCTCTCTTTGTAAACATGTGATAGCCTGCTGCTCCGTGCGTCCATGCATCCCACTGCAGTCCCTCACAGGGTTCACATCTCAAGTTCATACTTAGTGCTTGAACATCTTGAACCTTGTTGGGATCCTTACATGCACACAATCTGCACTGCTGCACGTGGTGTTTTGCTGCTTACTTCCAATAAAAAAAAAAAGGGGGTTTTGAGAGCGCACCGCACCTCTTATAGGATTCCTGCTCTCGAAAATGGAGAGAAGGAGGAATGAGAGGAGGGCTGGATAGGAGTGTAGTAAGGTGGTGGAGGAGGAAGGAAATTCCATACTGACACAGAGGGACACGGAGGGGTTTTGGTAATACCAAACACACATGTTAACACTAACAACACGAAAAATCTGTGCAATATAAAAATGATTCTGTCTTTATATATAATATTTTGTTATATTTTAACTATTGTGGATTTTTACTTATTTATAACACTTGTTTTGATCTTGTTTTTACTATGTCTCTTGTTTGCACTATCCACTATGCTGTTGTAATCCTGTAAATGTCCCCGCTGCAGGACTAATAAAGCATTATCTTATCTTAAACTAAATACTGGCCTATAAATCCTAATAATAAAAGATGTGTCTGATTGAAAGAGGACCGACGACTGACCTCAAAGTATCTCATTTGACTATTCAGACTGACTAAAGTTATGGCCTTGTTCACGCTACGGCTAAATATGGTTACTGCGTCTCATGTTAATATGGTCTCGTGTTCGCCATCAGAATGGTTACAAATCTAAACAAACTATGAAAGAAGTCACGACAACTGACTGAAGTCCTATGCAGATGAGCTTGGTGGATGCAAAATTGAGGTTGTTAAACAAGACGTGCAGCTGCTCTTAAGGTAGTTCACAAAAGACTCTCCCAACAATCTGGATGAAATACTATTCCGTGCAAATTGAGCGAGGACATATGTCATTACTGGCTGCCATCTTTGTTTGGTTTAGGAAAAATAGGTGCAACTTGGGAAACAGGTTTAGCTTTTTTTATTTTTTATTTTTTTAAAAAAAATCACGCAGCAGACAGAATTGAGGCAACTGTAACTCTAATGTACTGTTAATACACAAGAGGCACAAACTGGAGCTAGGGCGTACGATGATTAACGGTGCAACACTTCCTGAATGTTACACTTCTCTTGAATGATTGGCAAGAACAGCAGATCATGGTTCAACATATTTAGCTCCTAAAACAAAAAAAAGCTTCTTCGGTTTGAAATGATTGAAATGTATTTTCGAAGAAAATGAGAGGAGAAAAAACAA
This sequence comes from Anarrhichthys ocellatus, assembly GCF_004355925.1. Lineage (NCBI taxonomy): Eukaryota > Metazoa > Chordata > Actinopteri > Perciformes > Anarhichadidae > Anarrhichthys > Anarrhichthys ocellatus. The sequence goes on from NW_022280034.1 coordinate 7,817,156, forward strand.
ACAGTTGGTCCCCGAGGTCTGCATGGGAGTCATCTGTTGCCGACATTTACATATAAAAAACAAATAACGCAGCTCTTATGAACCCAAAGAGACAGCTGAAGAATCCTGTTATTCATTCAAATATGAGTGTCTTCCATTGTAGGCACGCAGAACACAAGAGACTTCAAATGCTGCTGCTTTGATTCGTTGTACCAAGTAACCAGATCTGAAACTGAGTGAAAACTGGAGTTTTTGCAAAAGCCTGTGGCATAAAGTCATGGAGGTTGCTTGCAATGAGTCACTATGGTTTTTTTTTTTTATCCGTTGTAGTAAAAATAAATGGAGAACAAATAACCAGTGGCCTCTGGATGCTCTGGGATCAGCTCTGCGGTATCTCAGGAAAATGTGCTTTAACTGCAGGGAAATCAGGTGCCTGTCTGCTCCAAATAGACCAGTCTGCAGCCGACAGGATTTAAGGGAGGCACAAGACACGTAGCATATAAATATTCTGTTCCCTTTCTTCATAAAACTCGACCTCTGGAAAGCTCTTTATCAAGAAGGTAAATGTGCTCTTGTGGCGTGGAGAAGAATGTAAACACACTTCAAGGACACACTGTAAATCAAACACTACTCATAACGCCAGAATATTACAGTTTCAAGCAAGAAAACACCATGTTACATTAATGGACGTTATTTGTGAAGGGGGTTCTGCTTTTTTCACTGTGCACACACACGCACACCATATTGAACAGAGATGTTTTAAAACATAGAAAAGGGCTGTTAGTACAAACAGTTATTAATTGGCCTATTCAGCAACTATTTTCAATTAATCGGATAATTGGCAAAAATGTCGAACATGTTTTGGTTCTAGCCTCTCAATTGGAAGGATTATCTGCTTTTCTATCATTAAAATCTTGGATATTTGGGGGTTTTGGGCTGTTGGACTGACAAAAGAAACAATTCCATCATCTTGGGCTGCAGCAAATTGTGACAGGCGTTTTTCACTTTTTAAATAATCTGCAGATTAATCTATAAAAACAAATAATCACGCAGGCCTAATTACTTGAGTAATACTTACTGCTGACAGACATTGGTTGTCAGCAGCTCAAGAAGGAAAGATAATATCAAGTCCGAGTACGAGTCTTAAAAGCATACATTTAAACAGTTTATTTCACTATGACCCTATAAAACAGTGAAATAATGGCTGCCCCTTTCAGAAGTCTGCCATCAAAAGGCCAACCGGTTTTCTTCATGTATTTATAACTTTCACATTAGAAATGTGGTTACTTAAAACGAAAAAAAATCTGGTTTGGTGTTAGTGGAAACGATTACTAGCATGCTTTGGCCTGGAGTGACAACCCATGTGCCACTGAGAACCAATAGGAAGCAGATATATCCACAGTCCAGAAACACTTTACATAGAAACACGTCAGTAAACCCACAGTTTAACTCAAAACTACCTCCTCAGCCGCTCCACAGCACATGCCTGACATATTTCGTGGTTTAAGTGGCAATTAGTGGGTGTGAGTGCGTTCGGCAGGCCTCCACTCACCTTCCTGTCCGTCACTCCCTCTCCGACGGCTTCAATGACCCCGGAGCCCTCCATGCCCAGGATGACAGGCGGGGTGGGCAGCAGCTCGTACAGACCCTGTTTGCCCAGGAGCTCGGCGAAGTTCAGCCCGCACGCCTTGAGGCGCACCAGGACCTCTCCTGCCTGCAGCTGCGGCCGCTCCTGCGTCTTCACCTGCAGCTTGATTTTCTCGTAGCCCCCGTGCCCCGTCAGGACCAGAGCCCGCCAGGAGAGGGGCTTCTCCTCGGCTGCAGGGCTGCTCGCCGACTCCTGCGGTGCTTCCGCAGCGGCCGCCGGCGGAGGTTCGTCGGGCTTCTTCTCCTGTTCAGGTTGTTGCTGCAGAGTTGGAGCCTCTTCGCCAGACATGATAAGCACTTGTGATGAGAGCCCTTCTAGGTGTTCGGTTCAGATCAATAGTTCAGCCTGTTTGGGCGTCAACACTCAGAAAAAAAAAAAAACAAGTACCGAAATGAAACAATCTCGAAAAATGCACGTTTTTGTGGTAAATTGACATAAAATAGGTCCCTCAGTTAAGACAGTCGTATCCTTTGTGAAATTAGATTGTCACTGCGGGGTTTCCTGTGCGTGCGCTCCGCTCAACAAGTGATCAACGTCAATGAGAATCATGAATTCTGGTTTTGATTTTCACAATAAGAAACTTCCTGTCACTTAAAAGCAATTCAATTGATCCAAAAAGTATAGTAGGCTATAGTGTAAACAATGTACAGGCTGTATTTAAGAGATTAAAGAAACATGATAGCCTATAACCATCAGTCGAGTCTTTCTTCGCACTGATGTGTTTATTTTCACAGGAAACGAAATGCAAAACACCATAATATTAATAGGATTTCTTAAAAGGATTGTGCTGGTGAAATATAGAAGAAAATGAAAAGAGAACAAACACAGAATAGACATCTACCAATTTGGAAAAAAAGGAAAAAACAATGACGAACATGAGATTTTATTAATGAAGTCATACGTTAGTATTTAGTTGATCTATCAAAATCAGTCCGAGGGAAGCCATGAGGTCTCCCTGACCCAAGAAATCTAGCCTATTCGCTTTTGAACAATAATGATAATATTAATAATTTATCAGATTTATATAGCTTTTGTCAGCGAAGATGTGTTACAACAAAAAATGCGCAGAAAATATAAGCTGAGGTTTAATAATCGCTTTGTCCCTGTGTGGGTGCACACAGGGACAAAGCGAGTTTCCATTTCCATAGTTAACATAAATAATAAACAACATTTCTGTGAGTGTAACTGAATGAGTTCCTTTTAATCTGAAATCGACATAAAGCAAGATGTCACAGTTTTTAATGCTCCATAACCAAATGTGATATCAGCCTACATTCACTTGGCTAACTGACATTACATTTGCTCTTTAGAATGAGCCATATTTCTCGTGAATAGGATTCCATTTATGAAACTGACTTGAAAAAGCTTTTATTTCAATGGCAAGTCTTGTCACTTCCGGTGTTTTCCTACCTATTTGTTGCAGGCTTGACGCAGTTTAAAAAGTGACCGATCCGTTTCGTGGGCAAAAAGCTCAGAGATGTGAGCCAGAGAGCTGCGGAGAGCTTCAAACCCCGGACACTGGAGTGCTGGGAGGAAGAAATGGGATCGTTTAACTTAAGCTGTCACAGCTGGAGGAAACACATGCAGCAGTTCTGCTCCCATCTGCTGTTCAAGAGTTAAATAATGTTACAGCTATCTGGTGCACACAAATGTAAATAAATGATTATCTCCAGTATGCAGCGTTTGTTTTTGCAACAAAAAGTTTTTAGTGTATTTTGCACAGTCTGAGGTTAGTTGTATGGAAGTGTGTGACATTTATTATTTATTTATGAGAAATTAACTTAAAGACTTTCATTTCAGAATGAGAGTCACAAACTTCTATATGTTGATCCTGTAATACATTATTCTAAAAAAAAAGAAAGAAAGAAAGAAAATCTAATGTATTTAAGGTCTTTACCATCTGTAGGCTTGCTTTTAAAACTCCTGACACAACTGGACAATTTAGGACATACTCAGGTGAAATACTTATAAGGTCCTTTCCTTCATGGCAATTATTAGTTTCCGTCACCCAACTTGTACCCACACACTGTCTGTGCACACTTCTTGCACCCTGCAACTGGAGCTGCTGTCTCATCTTGTTATGATGGTTGAGTCTGACAGACAGGAAGTGGAGGGATGGAGAGCTAGATAGAGGTGTTTTTAAAGGGCAGGAAATTCCTTTTTTATTAATGTAAAAGCCACATGTAAGGTCTGATGTTGGTTTCACACTTCCCTTTCCCCCGTTCAAGTTCTGAAGAAGCTGTCACTGACATTTAAAGACACACACACACACACACACACACTAGTCACACTCAGGATGCTTTTGAATGCACCATGTGACCACTTAACAGAAGTGTTCCATGCTAGAGCCGCTGTCAGCTACATTGTTGTCTGAAAGCTTCTTGCCATAATAACGTGTATGACATATTTTACTTTTGAATTTATTTTTGTTAATCACATTTTCCTCATAAAAAAGAAGTTAAGATTTTTTTTTTAAACTCCCTGTGAACTCAATTAAAATGGGGAAAAAGGGGAACATTTGACAATACGCATTTCTGATATAGTTGGAGTTACAGTGTGTTAATTCATTTATATGTCTTACCAACTCTAACGACCCTATACAAATGTTTCCAGAAACAATTAATCTAAAAAAGTGCTGCAAGCACATACAACACATACAATGTTAAGCTACTTGTACTTTACTTAAGGATTTTCATTTTCTGATGATTTATACTTCTAATCCTTTACAATTCATGGGGAAGATATTTTACTTTTTACTGCACTACATTCTTCTGACAGTTATAGTCACCAGTTACTTTGCAGATTAAGAGTTTACTTAGAAAATCTGTGATGAGTTTATAAATTATGATGCACTGGATTACGTAAACTACCCAAAGTATACAAACTAGCCTTGACCTCCCATACAATTTAAATGATGCTTGCATGTAAAATGCAATAATGAAGTGTTGTAATATTATGACATGGACAGGAACCATTCTGCTGCATAATGAGTACTTTTGCTTTTGATATTTTAAGCACATTTGGTTCATTACACTTCAGTATTGCTGTAACATTAAACTTCATTTAAAAAAAAAAAAGAAAGTATAAAATATACTAAATTAAAAAAACTGTAGCCTGTGGCAAATAAATTGACTACTTCAGTTTGACCAGAAGATGGAGCTAAAATACTTTCCTCAGCTTTCTCTCTGTCTCTGAGTCTGCTCACTGATCTTATTGAATATGACAATTTATAAAGTCAATAATTTAGTTAAATGACTAATAGTTATTCATAGGCTACCAAACAGTCAAAATGCAGGTTTCTATACAGGTTCACGTGCCAGTAAATCCAGTATCATTGATTAAAACTGAATTGTAAAAGCTCTTAACTGTACGGGGACTATGACATGCTTGAAAAGCAAAGTGTGTGAGAGAGAGCCATTGTATGTATGAAGTATAGGCTACATGAACAGCCTATTGTACTGTGTAACACTTCATTGTGATAATGATAAAGCACGATTAAATCTAAAATAGAATACACTTTACTAAAATTTCATAAAGGTTTCATTACATTGAAAAATATGTCAGATATTCTCTGTTATGTTGATACAAAACATCCACATTTGATATGTGCTACTGTTTACTGTGAGAGACCATTCATATGAATGCATGTCACTGTTTGAGACACGAAGACAGCAGTGAAAGCCACGGGAAGACCGGAAGTACGACGATTTTGCCTTCAAAATAACAGCAAAGAAAATACAATTGAAAAATAACAATACATTAATAATTAATTAACTAATTTCTCTACCCAATCAATTTAGCTCGAGTATTACTGAGGACGTATCAGTATTTTTGGGACAGGACACTTTATCTCTGGCTGTGTGGTTACATTTGGTTATTATGATCAAAAGACAAACCTTACTATTGGTTAGTTTTGATGCACACAGGCAACCACAATATGTGTTAAAAGTTTACATCTAATCCACCAGATACATATAACGTTATATATCGTAATATGTACTCTTTTATTTTGAAAGATCGCACAGGAAAAACGTTTTTAGAGACGCTCCTTGACAGAAGTTGGCGGTGCGCCTCACTTCATCCGTGGAGCAGAGGAGCGCAGCATTACGCAGAGCATGTAGCTGAAACTACATCAGACTGCGGTGCTGAAGTTTTTGGATCGGACTTTCTTTTTCTTCGGGAGAAACATTTACGACATTTAGAGCTGCTCTTCGACACTTAACCTGTTTGGAGCTAAAGGCAGCGGAACTGAACCACGCAGCGATACTCGGGTCACCATGGAGAGCAATAAGGGATTACTTCGCTGTAAGATTGTGGTGGTCGGCGATACGCAGGTTGGCAAGACTGCTCTCCTTCACGTTTTTGCCAAAGACTCGTACCCGGAGGTAAGAGAGACTATCTCATTGAGATAAACACACAAATAAAGTCCCTAAAAACCACACGGCACGACTAAGTCTCCATCCAGCCGGACATTTCCAGTGAAACTTCAAAACCTGCTGATATTACCTCTGATACCAGATCATCTCATCTGGGAACTGACTGATGACACACAAGATGTTATTCACATTTATTTATTCTAATGTGGTTTTAGTCCTTTTTAATTGATGCCATTTAAATTAGATGCTGCCATGCCCATGGGTGCTTTCTTTAGGCAGGGTTATGTCTTTCTCTATAATATCATTTAGCTTGATCTTTGCGGTCAAAACAGATTAAATAATTACATTTTTAGGTTTCAGACTCATGCCCGTTCACTGCCCAGTTGCCACAGAAATCTAGGCTCTGTGCGCTTTGCGCATCGCGCGCGTCAGTCCGTGCAGGAGCAGTCCGTCAGTAAATACTGAAACATCACAGCAACAACCAGTGAGCTGAACAGCCTCTGAATCAACATCTGTCTTTCTAGAGTGTGTGCAACATGCGAGTAATTAAATGTACAATTACAATGTTTTCATGTGAGACTAAAAACTCTAAATGTCTAATGATATTAAGACAAGACAATTCACATAATCTTAAAGATTTACGGTTTAAAAATAAGAAAATGTATTGAACAATGTGACCTTAAATATTTTGCAGATAAGTGTTAAATGAGCAGTGGACATTTTGGACAATATCAAGTGAGATTTTCAATGAATAAATAAAATCTGTGTTTATGTTTTGTCTATTAATGATAATAAATGAACAACAATGGGAAATATAATTAATTTGCATATATTGTATTGCAAATAACAAATATATGGTACACTGTATGTTACCCCAAAGTAGAAGACAGATTGAAATATCCTCTGTACTTCAACCGAAAATGTTGAACTGTTGAGGACAATGAAATCAAAGCTCAGAATTAGCCTCATCTACTTTACACAAACACACTAGAAATTCTTACATCATCTAAATTGAATTTCACCATGTACACAACCACCCCTGTGAGCTTTCATCTAATTTTGGCCACCCGTGTCTCTTTTCAGAATTATGTTCCCACCGTGTTTGAGAATTACACAGCCAGCTTCGAGATCGACAAACAGAGGATCGAGCTCAACATGTGGGACACTTCAGGTAAGACGCACTTGGCTTTGGTTTCACCCCTTTGTGTGGCGAGATTAAGATGCCAATGTGATGATGAGTGGTGTGCCGCATCATTGGCCCATGAACGAGTTTCTTTAACAGGCGCTCCAGTCTCGTAAGCAGCTGACTCTTTGGAGCGTTCAACAACATACAGGCTGTGGGCCAGAAACATTAGCAACCACTAAGAGTGTGTCAGGATAATCTGTTGGGAGTACTGAACGACACATGTTTTATGTTCAATTTAATGTAGACCCACCACGAGCAGAAACAGTGTTTTTGTTACTTTAGTCCTGTCATCACCTTTAGAATTAATTTGAACAGCCGCTTCAGAGTTATATCAGCTCTGGGAGAGGATAAACAACTTGTCATTCAACATATTGCCTGCTCCAAATAGCTGTCACGACATAATCATTTCTTATTTTGTGTTAACAAATGTTGATTGTTGAATTGTTTGTCCACTGGTGATACGGCTTTGGGCCAGCTGTTCAGAACTACGAGGTTAACTGTAATATGTGAGGAAGACTCATGCCACAATGTGGATTTTTAGGCCACACAGCTGAAAGTTACTTTACATTTTTGAGACTAGACTTTCAACAGCCGAGAGTTCGTGGAGCTCGAACAGTCAGATTCTTTCGAATGTAAGCTAACTTTCTTCCTTTGTCAGCCTTCAGGCCCTTTCATATTTCATTTCCACTTCCATAACGACACCCGAAAAACTTGTTCTCACACCACCACGGAGAGCAGCATTAGTTCACAGCGTTCCATTAACCTCCACCCATGCAGACATACGGAAAGACCAGCTAGACAGGCTGGAGATTAAGAGCTGCTGCTGCTGAGGCTGGTGCTGCCTGTTGGTTTGCAGTGGGTGAGGCCACTCGACTGTGTTTGAACAACACCCTCTGAAATTGCTGGTTGTTTCTCCCACACTCACACACACACAAACGCACACATTGAGCTGTGTGGTGGATGAAAATTACGCGAAAGGAATGCTTAAACAGTAATTTACTCCACCGCACAAAACAATTTCAATTCATCTTTCTGCATGAATCATGTGCTTTTCCCTTGAATATGTCATAATAATGGCATCCTCTTGCATACAATAGAACATAGGACATAGCTCCCAGCTGTGAATACCTGTACCTGTGTGAATAAGATGGAAGCCATTTTGTCATCAAAGCTTCCCTAAGCCTTCTCCATTAATACATTTAGCAAAAATCTTTTTCTATGTGAGCGTGTGCTCCTGTGAAAGAAAAATGTGAAACGAGTTTAATAAGAAATACTTTATGAAGGTTTTATGGGAGGATACACACCAGCCACATTGATTTTTTTCCAACCTGACAGCCCAAATACTGAATTCATAGCTTTTTATTGATTTTTAAAGCAGTAATAAATAAAAAATATTCAAGAATATGCTAAATTGTACTTAAAGTTGTCGAGATAAAGGTAAAGGAAGGCCCTTAGGAGTCATCATTTTGGAAAATACTTTGTTATTTTCTTGCCGAGAGTCAGATGAGAAAATCAATACCGCTCTCACAATAAATCTGAAGCGACTGACAGCAGCTGGTTATCTTAACATAATAAGTATTTATAAATATAGAAAATGTATTGGATTTCTGTCAAAAAACAAAGTTTGAGTGATCTAGATTATGGCAGGTGATCCGTGTCTGACCTGAGCTGGCTTCCTCCAGCTCTGACAGAAGGCGTGTGCGTTGCCTCGCAGCGTCCCTGCGAGCTATTCTGGGTCTGCCCCAGCGGACAGGTGCATTGGCACCTACATCAGTATTACCACAGTTCCCCCTGGTACCTGCCTCTCCTCACTAATAACTGAATAGGGGGATTACAGTCACTCGGCGTGCTTACAAGGATGGTTTTGTGTGTGTGCTGCTGCAACAGTCGCTGTAAAACCCTTGAGTTCTGAACTTTGGTTCTCACTTACATTTGCCATTTCTTATGCAATCACAGTTTTGTTTGAGTATATACATATATGTCTGCTGGTGTGTGTGTGTGTGTGTGAGTGTGTGTATTCACTGGCATGTGCAGGCATGCGTAGGAGACAGTCGGGAAAATGTTTGTCCGCATGTAGTTTGTTGTCTGTGTATGTGCCGGTGTATGTCATGGCTAGTGTGAGCAGTTTGCATGACAGCAGGTGAACTGAACCAGTGGGAGAGAGGCCGTGGCTGAAACTCAGTTATCGAACATGCATGATAGAATCAATATCATAACAGTTTAATACTCATTTTGGTGACAAAGTGGTACCAATTTAATGTCAAATTCTTTTAAAAAGTGCTTGTTGAGATTTGTTGTAAGGAGATTCAGAGAACCAACGGATGCAAATACAGATGATGAAAGAACACAAAGTCATCACAGTTTTATGATACGAGGCCAGCGCTCCAGTGAGGATAACAGATTAGAGAAGGAAGGATGAGAAGATAAGGAGTGTTGTGAGAGTGAGAGGCAAGGTGCCAGAACGAGCTTCAGAGCTGCTCGCTCATTGTGCAGAAACAAACAGTGGATTTAATTAATCAGGCACTTGCTGTGTGACCAAACACTTGCCCCCTGTCTCCTTCATTCCTAATCTCGCTACACCACCCACTGCCTCTTCACCCTCTTGCCTCTACATCCTTACATGCTTGCTTCCAGACTCCCTGCCTCGTAGGTTAAACTCTATTTTATTTATTTGTTTCTGTCTTCCCGCCGAAGTAATTTCCTCCCTCGGTCTACTCTGTGTATACAGTATATCTGTTATCCTTCATTATTGTCTCAATCTTTCTGCCAGCCTCATCGCTTTCCTTTTCTGTCTTCCATGCTGGGTTGTATGCTGAGTCAAGATCGACAGTCAGAACAATATTAGTCAAGATGAGTTTCAAAGTGCTTTTTCGGCCTTGGAAAAGCAGTTGACAAACCAAACTCACCTTTCTCCGAATTTGTATCCATATGTGTATTAGTCAGCAATTAGAAATCCAGCAGTGTTTTATTTTTGAACTTAATTTAGGAATATTATCAATTAAACACAATATAAACTGGTACAATAAGGGCTTTATTTCAGTTCATATTGTGCATACAGTATCAGCAAACTAATTTGAAAATAATAAAATGACCAAAATCACCACATGATGAATCTGGAAGCGTCCAGCCCCCTAAGGGTCTGGGGTCCCGGTGCAGTTGCCAGCCCTGAAATGACACTCTGTCCAGGCCTGAAAATCAGACTGAATTGCCCTTTTGTTTCACTTAATTTCTCAGTCTGACATCGTGTTCCATTGTTAGCCAATTCTGATTGGAAGATTGCCCAAACCAATCAGTAGCAATAGCGCCCATTCATTCCAATGAAAATTGCTCAACTAGCGCATACGCCAAAAATGTTTTCTCACTTCTGGTTTGCTTCTGCACATGTGCACGAGTTTTTCCTCCCTGGCCCAGGCTAGTCCTTCCCAAGATCTATCAATCAAACACCAACACTCTTTACTTTATTTTGTATTTGCGTTTCATTTAATCGGTTCTATGCTTTATGGTGCTGAAAAAAATGTGGATTTAAAATCGAAAGCTTGTTGGGACACAATTAAAAATGAACAAAAAAAAATGATTTCTGCTCATAACATATCACTTAAGAAATAAGTCAAATTCTCCTTTGTACGAAGCTTCTGCAATATCTGAATGTGCCTCCTGGAGTCATCAAAAGGCAATTGACCATAAAACAAAAAACAAATTAGTCTCAATTTGCAAGCCATGTTAATAACGATGACACAGCAGTTGTGTGTAGTGAGGGACCTTTGGTCACCAAATGAAAAATAAATAACAAGACTGAACTTAAAATCTTATCCCAGCCGACCTCATGTGCTACAGTATAACACCGTTTTCACGACTTGATTCTCCTTTCTCTGCACTTTTCTCTCCCTTTCTTTAGTTTCATTCCTTCTTTATAACGCTGGCTGCAGACCTCTCACCAGTCTCTTCTCTCTGTTTCCAACTAGCCAAGGTCAGGAGTCCCACTGTATTGGGGCACTGCCCTCTCAGCACTCTTGCACTTGATTAGCTTAGCTTGCAATTTCTTTGTCAGTCTCTCCATCTGTCTTCATGTCTCTCCTACACTTCACACTAAATCGTTTTCTCATTTCCTTTGAAAAATCCCATGCCTCCTCCGTCCTCAGCCCGGTGTGTCCTGGCAGTTCAGATACCACATATGACTCACTCTAATCTGTCTTTATGGGCTGTGACAAAAAACTGACTTGGTGCTCAGAGTAATTCTGCACGCATCTGGTCAATTATTACCAATTTGCCAATGTGGCTCTTAAAAAGGTCATAAATTAGATTAATAGACAGACTCCAGGGGTGACCTTTAGATTCTTAATTAATTCCCCGAGGTTCATTATGAATATGTCCTAAAATCACAATTCTAGAATCCAAGGTAATGTTATGTTGTGTAATAATATTAAACTTGGTATTAAAACAGACCTGTCCTGGTTCGCCTTCTGGCTTTATGAGTTCACATGTCATGACTTGTCAAGCATGAAAGTATGGAGGTGGTAAAACAAGTTTTTTTGGGAAAAGCACATTACACAATCTTTATGTTTTGTCATATTAAATGTGGGGAAAGAGAGACACGTAGGTGGGTATACTGTAGCTTTTAAATAGGCAGCCATGTAATATATTTGACATATCGAATTATAGCTATAGGGTTGGTGAAATTCTCCTAAAACATGTTTTGTTATATTTGTTGAAATTATCTTTACATCCTGACAGCAATCAATAAATCAAATACCCTGACAAAAAAAGAGAAATAAATACGTTATCGATAGCGATAATTTCATTCGACCCAAATTAAATGATCGTAAGGGCTAACTGTGTGTTCATCTGCGTGTATTCTGTAACAGCTGAGTACTAACAATAGCCATGTTCGTTTACATTCATTAGGATATGTTTATGTTCAGAATGATAATCGGGGGGAGCAGTTTTGAATGCAGGCCTGAAGGGACAGACTCTTTTATTTTGATGTATTTTATTTAGTGACTTTTGACGCTAGTGCTGCTAGCTACTTTTAATAGGAAAAGAGTTGGCAACACTGAACTGGTTTTTTTTGGCTAGATAATTTTTAATATCTAGCGTATTCTTGCTAGATTCTCAACATTAAGGTGTTAATATGTTAGAGTTGTGTTTGTAACTTGTTTCCTTTACCCCCAAGTAGCCAAAAGGATTCTTAATTAAGCTGGTGTTAGCAACATTACTTTAATCGTAGCCTCAGTTATGCTGAATAATGTGTTTTGTTTGTGATGCTGTAACACACATAACAGGGTTTTAAATTAGGGTGTGAAGTTTTGTTGGCTTGGCTGGATTCATAAAGAACCAGCATATTTTTACTGTTGCTGCAAATAAATTCAAGCCTCTACATCTATTTCTCTCTGTGGCTGGCAGACGACAAAAGCAGCTGTTGCCCGCAGGATACTCTTGCCACAAAAACACAAGCCTCCAAAACATACAGGTTTCACAAGTGAGAATGTGAAAGTGTGAGGTAACAGTCAATAAAGCAACAGGCTGAACCTGCAGTGTCACACCTTCAAACAGTGAGCAATGAAAGGAACGTCTTGAGGTTTGCCGCCCTTGAACTCTGCCCTCCAGGCCGCTTTCTCTTCAGAAGCGCGTAACCTGAATCTTCTGCGGTACTTCCTTGAGTGCTCGACAAGTCAATAAGAGCATGTCAGTTTTTAAACACACACGGATGCTTGCTTGCACTCACAATACACATGCTGCTCTTTCTGTCACAAACCATGCAAACATTGCCGGCACTTTCAAGACCCTGTTGCATCCATCTATCGCATCCCAGGTCCATGGAGTCTGTGGAAGAGATTGCCCTAACAATGCATCATTCATTCATGAGCAGCTTTTATGACACCAATTACACGTTGGCTCCTTGAAAGCACTACCTTGATGTGCTCCGAGCGAGCATCTGCGTGTGAGTGGCACCTGGGCTCCATGACAGGAATGAGCGGAGAAAATAGCTCGATGCGTTCAAGCGTTTCAGAGGCTTTTTGGATAGAAGGGCAGAAAGCGGAGGAACTGGGATTTTAGTCCAAGTGCTGTTGTGTTTTTTTTCCCCCATACTAAACATGTGCAGGGGTGTGTATGTTTGTGTGAGTAAGCGTATGGGTAAGTGCTCTGAGAGATTAGAGGAGTGGTAAAATACATAAATAGAGACAGTGAAGAGACAGAAGGATATAGTGTCAAAGTGGAGTGCTGAGTTTTAAGTGCTCAGAGTCATGTGTAGGAGAAAGCATGCTGGACTAAATGAGTGTGAGTAGGTTTACATACTGTGAGCCTTTGCCCCCAGTCACCCTGATCTGGTTCTCTTCTGCTCATGCAGCCCTTTAGAAGACCAAGGGTACATTGAAAATCAATGGCCTAGATGCGTCTCCGCTCTCATTCCCGGGGGACACCTGGTCTGTCTCTCAGCTACTGGTGCATGTGTAACCGAGCAGTCTGTCTGAGAGAGACAGCAAGTCTGGATGAGCACCCAGGACCACTACCTTTTAGGTATAAGACTCTCCAGCATCAACACATTTTTTCAGATTAAACAAAATGTGAAGACAATAATAGCCAAACCTGACACAGCACAAAACATAATGTATAGACATGTTTAAATATTGATCACACACACAAAGATACAGTAGCACACATTTAGAGTGGACGGGTGGGTGGGTGGGTGGGGGGGTTTGTAATGTCCATTAACCTTTTACTTGAATCACATCATATATTCTATATGTTAGCTACTGTTGCTCTTTCTGGTTGTTAATCAGACATTTTTACTTTGTACCTTCATTCATGCCGATAGTTCATTTGTCCAGTATAATTTAGCTGGAGAGCTTAATCTGTTTGCTCCATTGATAGAAAGTCCGTACTCTTAGAGCCAGTTATCCAAACAGAAACAGTCCTTTCCAAGCTATATTTTCAGAAACATCTGTTTCCATCTCGTCTAAACTTCCAAAAATATGCCAGCTTACATAAAACTGGACAGAAAGTTGTTAAAAAAAGGACTAAAAACAGTTGACAAATCAGAGGCATAACTAGAAAGGTGCACTCAGTAGAAGTGTGTCTGCAACAAACTGCTGTATTTTGTGACTGAATGAATACCATACTGTAACTGGCTAACCCCCCATCTAGACACTCTAAAACACTCTTTTGTTGCAAAAGAGGGTCAAATTTATGTCGGTTAGACCATATTCATTACAGTAAAATATTGTCAACAAGACAGCGGACACAGGCATTTTGAAATGTTATCGGGCCGTAGAGAAACACAGAGGATTCATTCGTCATTTAGAAAGTGGTTTAAAACCATAATGGCTCAGTTGTTATTATTATGCGACTGGAAAAAAAAAGTAATTCGACTTTGTAGGGCACTTTGTTGAGACACAAAAGCACACGAGGACACTCAAGGGGTCTATCCATCCACTTAAGACCCCCTCTATTCCTTATCTATAATGCAAGACATAGCTACGACCACTCCATTCAACCTCCAACACCTCAGCCATTACTGAGAGGGTTGGAGGAGATAAAGCGCGGTGACCCTATTTCTACTGTATTGTGATATACCGTGAGTTCTACTGTACGATTGAAAACAAAACCCATCTCACGGACAGGCTATTAACTGTTACTTTACAAGAATGATTACCTGGATGTGAACATCATATTCTGTAGTTCAGTGCTTCTCAACTCAATTAGCTTTTCACAAATTCTGAATTGCAACACATGCTGTTAGGTCTGTTGGTATTCCTGGCTGGGAGTCACAGCTTTAGTTTATAAACAGCTTTGTAGTAAAACTGTGTTATATAACTAGAAACGTGACACACATTCAAAGATTTGAAGAGAAATATAAAAATGGCAAATTTAGTTTGAACTTACAAGAATGACTTTTCTAAATATTTTTAACGAAGTTACTGTACCATACATTTTCTTAATATATATGTATAATATTATACGCCTATTATAATAATATAATGGACTGTCTTTTCCTGTTGGCTGAATGGCCTTTAAAACTCCTATCAAGCACGTAGAGTGTAGGTGCAGTCGCACAAAATAAACAAGAAATATGGATCAGAGCTCCATGTGTTCTCTGGGTTTGAACATCAGAATCAGGGCTGCGCGCTGGAACATAAGGCTGCTCAGACTGCATATAAAATCACAACAGGAGCTGGGAGCTTTAATGTGAAGGGGGTATGCCCAGATGTCCCCCTGTCATTAATTTGAAGGAATCCTGCAGGATTACTGCTGATTTCAGGAAAAACTCTGCTCACTGGCAGCGCTCTCCTTCTGTGCTAACTGAGTTAGAAACATGCAAGAACATCACGTATCATTTTTCACTGAAATACAGCCTGGTATTCTGGTACTGGTCTCAGTCAAATTTAAATAAACTTGACATAAAGGAATACTTCAACCTGAAAATGACCATTTGTATATCAATTACTCACCACGTGTTACCGTGGTGCGCTACGCAGCCGTGCATGAGACGGTAGCGGCAGAATCATTTGGGTGAAAATGAATGTTTGTTACTGAGACTTGGATTATATTCTGCTCGAGTTTGTAAATGGATGTTTTGATATAGTTTTGCTGTTGTTAAACCTGGCCTCTATTTACTCCAATTTAGAGTCATTTTGGAGTGAAAGAAACATGGTGAGACATTCACATACAAATAGGCACTTAAAGGGTTGGAAGGGAGTATTCTTTTAAAACGGACGTGAGAAGCTGATTAGACAAAACCTGAGGGACCTTTAGCCCGATCGTTCTTGCTGATGACACTTTCAATAAACACATGTCATGACCAGTTTAAGTCAAGTTAATACGTAAGCACATCATTAGCTAGCGTGTCTACTGAAGGTATATGAAATGTAAACACAGTGTTGTTCCTTGATTTCATCGCCTTCTGTCTCGATTGACAGGTTTATGTGCTGGTTGACTTTAACACTCTGAGCTGTAGGCTTTAGCTTCAATCTTTATCTTTGTAATTAAAAGTTTTCAATGTATCACTTTGACATCCTGGATATATTATTCAAACGTCTTCGCGAAGGGACAATATACAATATACAGACTCAAATAAAGATAAAATAAATATATCTGTTTAGTGAATATTAAAACAACGATTGACTTCATCAATGTCTTCATCGGAGATTTCAGTCAACCATATACATATAAAAACGTTTGTGTGAATATAATATGGAAAATCCAAATCTGTTGTCACACTGCAGACAAGCACCTTGTGCAAAGACTGTTTGCCTCTTGATATGACCGGCAGAACCAGCATCAATCATTGCTCCACACTGCTTTTCAGACTATTGTTTGGTATTCAAGCAGAGGAGTTTTCACAGCATATTCCAGTTACATTAATCCATGATTTATGAACAGCTAAAACGCTTCATTTCACCACGAAGTTAAATCAAACTTTGAGTTAAATGAAGCACTTATCCTCTTGAGATTTGTGAGCATGCTGTTGTTGAATTGACTTTGGTAACATTTTACATTAGCTGGAGTTTAACATATTATAATCACATTGTAAAGAAAATGGTGATATATTTATCATATAGGATAAACATGACAGAAATAATAATATCCTGTAATGAAGAATTGTTTTGCACTCAACAGAAGCAGCATGTTTCCTCAGAAGGTGAGGCTATTTTGCTGTTATAATATTAAAGGTAATTCCAATGATTTAGTACTGCCCTTCCATAAAGTTTGGGGGTGAGACAAAAAAAAAGTGGAAATGAAAGCAGGGTTCGATATCCGACTAAAAACCAAAAATAGACTGGACCCCACATTCCCCACAATGCAACTGAATAGCATATGTTTGGCATCAGCCCTGGCAAAAGGCCACTTCTTTAACTTGAAACGGCCAGTTTGTCACGCAGGCTTTCTCTTTCTATATATTTGTACTCTCCATGCCCACGGCAAGATAACCTGGATGACACGGTATTATATATATTTTTTTTTAAACTTGACAAAGCTCCTCCAGAGCCACAGAAAACATTATACAAATGTTTTCACAGGCTGAGTAGTACTCTTCATAACTAGTGAAATGAGTGCTGAAACTGTAAGCTTGTTTTAATGACAAAGCAAACAAAATGAGAGAATAGAGAAAAATATATCAGGCATAAATATTTCAATGCAATTCTGTGCAGGGAAAGCAAGCCGGACCGGCACAGTGTTGGCTCTGCAGGGTGTCTCAAGGTGTTGATGCATAGTCGCTGAGTGATTATCCCCGCTGAGCGTGCATGGGTTTCTACTGAGTGGACTCTATTACTGTATGATAATCATCTGAACGAACAGGCTGCTTTCTCTTCTGTTATTTGCCAGGCAGACTTATTGTCGCCACGGTTCACACAGCACGAGTGCGTGGCAGTAATGCTTATTCTCTGTGGGAGGTATTACCTATATCTTCTGGTGGTGGAAGAAAAATACATTAATCAGTAGCATAACATCATAGCATCTGGATGTATTTCAGACCTGGATGACCCCCCACTCCCCCAAAAGAAAACATGCACTATTTTTGTAGAAGGGCATAATTGGGACTGGATTTCAATATTAATGACCAGTACTGTGCTGTGATGGAAGTTGGCAGACTAAAAAATGTCGTGAGTGAGGAGTAATAATGATTTTCTGTGCAAACATCTCAAGGTGTGTTTATGTTGAATCACGCAGAGCCGTGAATGCTGAAAGATACAGCATGAAGTCTGATAGTCTCTTATCAGTCTCTTTACAGCTTTGAGCTTGACTAAGCAAAGAATATATATTTCTTTTGGTTAGTGCAAAAAATACAACAGCGGATGTTTAATAATGAGTTTTACAGGTTCAGACAAAATGAGAAACAGAAGATATCTCCGGAACGTTAAAAAAAAAATCACCAGCCAGATTTACTGTATTCAACAGAATGGATAATGCGCCTCCCTTAATTTCATGATTAGGAAACCTGCCCGGTGGGGCTCATTAAAGGTCGCTTATCAAGAAACTTCATAAAAAGCTTTCGACTGAGCTGAACTTGCAGTACAGTCAGAAATATACAGACGGGTGATGAATTGAACCTGAATAAATGAGTAACTAATGCAGATGCTTCTGCACAAGTCATGAGGTGTCACCGAAGGGTTTGACGAGTATGAACATGATGTGATGTGGTGTTTGTGTTTACATCGTCAACGGCTTAAGATTTATAGATTTTGGAAATGTTTTGTGAGTAAGTTATGTAGGAATATACTATTCTGTTCATCTTTAGCCTGGTTAGTTTAGAATGAGTATTTAACTGCATCCACTTAGTGCTGAATAACTATTTTCTCTTGTACATATTCTGATGATTTAAGAGTGTCTATTTGCCAAAACTAAAACTCTGAAGTATTCCAGAGTACAAGCAATAAGAAGTTGGAACGGTTGTTTAACTCAAAAGAAAAGAAGGCATGATGGACTATTTAATTAGTATTCATTCAGATTTATCCATTATTAAAAATATATACAGTGCAGGATTTGTTAGTGATTTATGAATTTTTACTCCGGATTGTATTAATATCGGTTGTCTTGTAGGCCCCCGCAGGCTGGGCATAGTAATATGCATGACTTGATAATATAAACTTCATTCATTCAAACATAGTCATATTTATAGTCATACATATAAATACACAGTGTGTTTTTGTTTATACATCAGTACATGACATCTTCTTTTTTGTTCTTTTAATAAGTTAATTATGAACAGTAAAAACGTCTGGACTGTTTTTGATGAATGTCTGGTTAGGCGTCTTTGGTTGTAGATCATCGTATTTATGGGATTCAGAGAATATATTTACAGAAAACTATGATGAGATTACATTTAGGTTGGTAAGAGATTCATTCAATTCAATTTATCGTCCAGTTATAAAGATGAACACACACACACACACACACACACACACACACACACACACACACACACTGTTCATTCTCTATTTCCAGCTTCTCAAATCAGGATCTGCTGCTTTTCTTTTTCTTACATGAGAAAGTAAACTGAATCTTTGTGTTTTGGACTGTTGCTCAGACAAAATAAGCTATTTGAAAATGTCACTTACATCTCTAGAAAATTGTGATAGTGAAAATAATAATCCTCAGTGGGTCATTCATTTCATACCATTTGCATTCCTGTGTGATGTCGGTGTGCACTATAGACTTCAGCTGACATCAAATGGCACAATTAAAGGATCTCACTCTTAAGCGATAATATGTTGGTGACAGGAACAGGATACACAAACCTGTCCACTCCTGTAATCCAGCCCAGTGTCATGTCATTAAAGTGGATTACTTACCAGCTTTTGTGCATTTCCATTTTCAAAGCATGTTTGGCTTCAGGTGTCACATTACTGAAAGACACTTTGTGTAGCTCTCCTAGACGATATCATTCAGGCAACATTACATGAGCCCTTTAGGGAGGGGGCGGACCTTTCTAAGCAGCCACTGAATCTAAGAGATGTATCTGGCAAAAGCTGCACACAAGTTGATTCCATAAAATTACAAGAGGGCACGGAAAGCATACACTTACCAACCTGTAAGTGCGAGCAAAAAAAGCAGACAAGAGGGAAAAAAAGGAAACGCTTTTTGTACGAATTAAACATCAAATGCATGACAACCCCATGTGGAGTAACAGCATGGTCTTGTTGTTTCCCAGACTGTTGTGCGTCACTGTGAAAACGTTGTACAGCAGAAACACATCTGTTTGACGTTTCAATTGGCTCCTTTTAAACGAAACTTAAATACCTGTATGCTGTCTGTGACATACTTAAGTATTAGAACAATTTGATTCTGTATGACTGGTGGAACTTTCAATGCCCCTCAGTCCTTTGAGGTAGTTTAATACATGCGGTACTCCAGTGAGTGCCTTTTTGAGTTTGCTCTTGATCAGAGGGTTTCAGACGGAGACAGATGGGCTGAGGTTTCTTTGTGCTGCTGCTACAACAGCAGGAATCTTCCCATGAGGGGAATCATACTACAAGTCCCAGAGAGGGTCAAAAGAGCTCACAGATCAATACACATTAGCTGCTGCTCGAGTGCTGAACATGGATTAGTTGACATCATGGAAATTTGAGGGTTGCAGTCTGTGTGTGTTTGTGTGTAATAAAGAGCCAAGTAAGCACTACCGTTATCCAAGATTATGCTAATACCAGTGTTATGAGGACTAGTGGAGCCGAATTAATTTACAAGCATGAATGATTTCTTCAGTAAGTATTTAATATATAAAACAAATAACTAGAGAGCATCTTGCGACGCAAAATGGGACCAGGGGCATAGTGTGGGCTTCCTACCCCCCTACTTTCTGGCTTCCTTGCTCAAACCACACCCATCTTCGAACTCTGCCTCATTTGAATCTCATTTACACACTTGTAAAGTTTAATGGCCGCATCCTGCACGGTTGTGATCTGACCGCAGACAGACAGACACGTAAACACCTGGCAAAGTACTCAAAACCGCTTCTGTGGTGGTATCTGCTCCAGTAGTACCGTGGGTGTTTACACACAGACTCACAAGGTGAAAACAATACCAGTGTCACCGTGGCGGCTGGTAATAATATGACAATAATGAAGTATCATAATCTCAATTCTTCTCAATTTTATGATGACATGATAGACCTCTATTGAAATCCTTTGACACAAGGAGCATTCAAGGAATAGTTCTACATTTTGGTAAATATGTGATAGATGAGAATATTGATACCACTCTCGTCTCATCTGTGCATTAATAAGTAAGGAACAATGAGTTGTGTTACTGGCCACCTGATGTATGTCCAATATTTGCTCGTGTTTTAGCTTTTTTTTTTGGTCTCCACCAACTTCTGAGGGAAATATCTAACTTTGTCTGCCGTTTGGTGCTGAACAGGTAGTGTGCAGTGGGTTTATTAGAACTTTTTGTTTTTTACTGCAAACAGCTGCATGCTGCGGCTGAAAATGCTGATGAGTGCTGAGAGAGCGAACCAAAACACTTAAGTTGCGATCCAGAACACCAAAGCGGCAGAAGACACTAAAACTTTCAGAGCCGAGAGAAACTGAGGAGTCGAGTGGTAATTATCTGTGGTTTCAGCACTGTGAGCAACCTCTTTCACATACAAGTAGACATTTGATCCATTCTTGATATGAAAATATTGATTTGAGCGACTTCAACCGCAGACATGCACTCACAGAAAGAATGCAATTAAGTGTATTTCCCAAAATGTATGTAGGCTAACTACTCCTATAAGATAACATTTGTGACATCGGTACAACCCGCTGTATGTTGTCGGGACGGTTGATGTCACAAACCAAAAGCCTTTGACAGCTTAAGTCTTTAATTCAAAGCTTGTTTGGGGATGTATTTGTTTTTGGAGCCACTGATGAGAGGAGAAGGATCCAAGAGCAGAGAGACTTGAATCTCAGGAGACTCTTGATACGTGTTTATTTTGGCAGGGCTGGGTAGACTGAACAGAGGAAGACTTGGCAGAACAATAAACAACTACTGCTGCTGAAGAAATACTAACTCACTATATACGCCAGAGAAAAGCAATCTGCTAAATAAACTACTCACGTTGTCTTAATGTCCAGTCCAAATACAAAGCAAACTCGAGAGCAGGTAGCACTCTGCTGCATTAGATAACACTGGATGTTGACGTTCGATGAATCCCGGGTTACATGCCTGCAGGGGATCACATACCCTTGGTGCATTGACACATGACGACCTGATCAGCACCCTGGACAGTTAGACAGTGAGTATATATTTCAATTATTGGAATTATGTTTAACTTCCTGACACTAGCTCTAAGCAGCATCAAATACATAAATTACAAATAAAAATGCAATTACATATTTCCTAATTTTCCTCAGTTGAAAAATAAATACTTTCTCAAGGAAAAACTTTTCTAAATGTTGTCAAACATATCATTGGAATATCCTTGTTCTGATACACAGGAATAAGTGCCAGTCAGTCATGAGATACATTCAAAGGAAGATAAAATGTTCAAATGTGGAAATTGTAAAAAACTAACATACCTGCAGTTAGTTGTCTCTGTTTGTATAATAATGTATAGGTTTGTAGACAAATCCATCATTTATTTAAGTATTTTGGAATAGTCGGCACAAGTTCTACTGATAACAGCTGACAAAAAGACATTACTCTGCATAGCTGTAGCCCATATAGGCCCTGGTGTAATGTGTGGAAAAGTGCTGACTAAGCAGCTCTGCAAATGACTTATTTTACTGCATCCTGTCCTATTGCCCAGGTGAGACCAGCAGTATTTCATAAGCAGTTTGTATAGCTTCAGGTGGGTTGAGAGTAAGATCTCTTGTTGTTGTTTTACACAAAGACAGAAACACAGACTTAAAGGATGAGTTTTTACTGTAGAAGCCTTAACTGATGACATCGGCACAAACGCCGTCAGTGACATTCAAATAGAAATGTCTGAAAATGGGTGCTTTTTCTAGACTTGTAGAGGACTACTCAACTCCCGTTTTCTTTTAATGGAGCAAAGATTGAAACTTTTTAAGACTACAGTTTGTCACAGCTGCCATCTGATGCAGAGGTGGAGCTGACGGTGTGAAGCTGAGCTACAGCTGTCGGATCACTGAAGCCAGTGAGCGAGTGTGGAAGCTGACGAGACCTTCGGGTGGTTTACTGGGACTGTCGGATACACTTCCACTCACCCTTGCTCCATTTACCTTTTATTAATTTAATCATCCTCATTTTGTGTCAAGACTTGATCTGTGCCTCGTAAAAGCGAGACACAAAAGTTAGAGTGAGAGCGTGTGTGTGCTATTACAGTATGTGTGAAACCCAGGAGCAGGAATTAGTGAGAGAGACGGGGTAAAATGGTTGTGGCCTTTAGTTTGACATTTCTGACCACAGTAACACACATGCACAAACACATGGTTTGCTTTGGGGCCAGATTTTGACAGCATGACAAAGATGGTGGTAAATGTATCTGCTTTTTTGGGCACATATACTCTACTTGTATGTTGCCCTCCAGGTGTGCTGATGTGGTGTAATGAAAATTTAAAAACAACTTCGTAGCTTAAAGAAAAATCTTTTTTTTTCATAATTTTGGTCATCCATATTATCGGTTATGATAATATTTTACTCTACGACTTAACGGCAAGGAACTGGTGAAAACACGAGACAGGTTATTAACAAATCCTCATCCATCATTGTGTAACTTTTGTAAAAGTGAAAACACAGTATGTATTTAAGTAAAATAATTATTAACTAAATTGTATATAGTATTGTGCAGGATTTATTTGGTACTTTTGTCTTTATTTTAACTTCCAGATCATCATCAACAGAATAACGGTGGTCAAAAATAGAGTCGTAAAAAAACAGTAATTTTGTTTTAAAGTCACAGTGAAATGGCAATTACGACATATTTAGCTTCTGTGGTGTGATATATTTGCGATTGAAATGCAATATGCAGAGTGGGAAGTTAAATTAAATGAGTCATTAAATATCTGTTGTTTAACAGGAAGAGAAGGTATTTTTGAAGTTCAAAAAAAATACTCAAATGCGTTTTTTTGACATAAAAAATTAGATTTTTTTAAGGGAAATAAAAATCTCCTTTAGTTTGTTTTTAATTCAAAGCTGGGTTATTTTGAAAATAACTTATGTGTAAATTGTGTTTTTATCTGTTTGTGCTGTATGTGTGGCAGCAGCTCAGATTCAGTCGGCTTCTATGGGAATTTTCTGTCAAACACATTTTTGTAAAGTTGCCAAAGCCCCGTGCACGGTGACAATAACACGAGTGTCGGAGACAATGAGGGAAACGGAGAGGGAATGGTGTCCCCTCTGGATAGGAATGTGTCCCCTTGCCCAGGTCACAATGCCCAATTCAGCCCGGGCCCCCGGCATAAAAACATGCCATTCTGAAATACCAGGTGACGCTTTGTGTGAGCCATTCATTATCTCACTGTCACATGTCTGTCTGTTGGCTTATTCAAGACTGTCAGACGAACAGACCAGGGGTTGTGGACGAGGCCCCTCTGCAGTAAATAACACCCACTCATTGTCATCTGCAGAGTGGCTTAGTTCACGGTAATTAGATTTGATCATAGTTATTACCGCCAAAGGTGCTCTGTAATGACTCATTTTGTGATAAAACTCTTCTGCAAAGTAACTAAATGACATATAATCCACCTGGAAACGTTGGTGATGTCAGTGTGTATTTTTCGCCCACAGGTTCAGCCTACTATGACAATGTGCGGCCGTTAGCGTATCCTGACTCAGATGCTGTCCTCATCTGCTTTGACATCAGCCGTCCGGAAACACTGGACAGCGTGCTGAAAAAGGTCAGTGTCGCATTAACAGAAGTGTGAATGTGTCCTGACAAAGCAGAGATGGTTTTCAAGGTACATTTTGTTTCTTATCAGGACTGCAGGCATCATAGCAGCCTTAAACGATTAGGTTCTGATATTTTCAATCTTAACACATAACTCACATGCCTTGTGTAGTGAGATAGTTATGCGTAAATTGATTCTCCTCTCTGTACTGGCCATGAAAGGATTTCTTTTAAGCACTACTACTACTATACTGCCTTTTTGGGCTGAGCAGTTAGTGTGCAGTGGGTTTTTAGGGCTTTTTCACTGTAAACAGCTGCCTACTGCGGTCCAAAAACGAGGCACAGATAAACAATAAGCGGAACTCATTATAAAGCTCTCTAAAGCTGAGGGGACCTGCGGATTCGGGTGGTACTAATCTGTAGGTTTATCACTACGAGAGACCCTTTTTCCATTGTCATTTGTTACTTTGTTATTGTGAAATATCGACTATAGAATCTTAATGGCTCCGTGGCTAGAGCGAGTCGTTCTTTAATCACAAGGTTTGCAGCTCAATCCAAAGTATCAAATATGCAGGTTACTGTAAATGCAGACTTATATACATCTCTTGTCTTATAGCAAGAGTAAAATCCATCCTAGTGTTGAGTAATTTAATCAGCATGGAACACAAACTTTTCTCACATTTCTCTTTGGAAACTAGCAGCATTTTGGATATTGATAAATCTTAATTTTAACTGCTGATGAACATCTGTGCCGAGCGTTTGACCTTTGAGTCAATAGACATTCCTGCAGTCAGCGCCATCATTCATCGATGACATCATCAATACGAGACAAAAACACGTATCTTTTATGTTAGACAAATTCTCACACCTACAGGGGGTCCACTTGAGAACTACCTTGAACTTTGACCCTATTAGATGACCTCAGTAATCATGGTGAATAAACTGATCTCACAATGCATGCCAAGGATGCCAAAGAGACATGTTGATGGGTCACTCTATTCAAAGTTAAGATAAAAAACAAGGGAACTTATCCTGATTCTGTCTTATTTAAGTGCCACTTTGTCTTGTTTCCATTTACTTTGGCATTGCTAGCCTCCATCTTCAAATAACTCCCTTGCAGCACATACCACTTTTTCTCCTGCCATTTTTGACAGCCTCCCGCTTCCCAATTCTGGTGCCCTTCAATTTTCCTCTCGGAAGGACTATTTTTCTCTCAGTATTGCTAAGCTACAAAAATGCCCCTCGACTCCTTATCACTTCCCCTTTTCCTTTTTTATATCCTTTGTTCTCTTCAGTCCAATCTCTCTTCAAACACTCATTTGATTTCTCATCTAGCATAACGCAGTCTAACGCATGTTACCCCAGTCTCTGCCCGACTATCACCTTCTTATAACGCTTCTTGCTTTGCAGCTGGCGACATTTTCTCACCTTTTCTAAATATCTTTCTCACACGGAGTATGTCAGCACCGCTGCATCTCCGGCTCTCTATCTCTTTTCTGTATCTTTAGGGTTTGGATTGGAAATATTAGGTTATTTGTGAAGGAAATGTTTGATTGTTGTGATGAGAGCATCTCTATATCCAACCTTCAAGGCTGCAGCATAAAGCATGCTCAGCTTGTACATATGAAAACCAGAAGGTGTACAAACACTACAAGGAAAATAGCAGAGGATGACAGACACTAACACACACACACACACACACACACACACACACACACACACACACACAATCTCACTGGATGATGATGGGTCTATCACAGGTCTACAAAAATGTCACAGTCTCTATATCTTTTAAATTGTGTTTTCAGCAATTTTCGACAAAGAATGCTAAATCCCAGTCACATTTGGAAATAGTCTTAACCAGACTAAGAGTCTACAGACATGCTAGTGGCTCTATGTGGCAGTATTTGAGTAAAGAAATGCTTTGAACTAAACGCTAACATCAGCATCACTTGCTCAAAATGCACATTTTCTAACATGCTGATGTTCAGCAAATATGTTTGCACTATCTGTCCTGTTCACTATCTTAGTTTAGCAGGCTAGGGTGCTAACATTAGTTAGTCATGAAGTCATAAAAGTTAAGCTGATGATGGTGTTAGATCAAATATTAAGGGTTTACCAAAGTTGTTACAATTCATACTGAGTAGAACATGAATGTCTGTCTGTTCCAAATTTCATGGCAAATGTCAACGTCATGGAGGCGCTAGAGGAAAAGTAATGGGGTCAGGTCATTAGGATTCTTCCTCTGGGGACCTTTAATGGGAGTTTATCAGAAATATCAGAATCAGCCTTAATATCGCAACATGTGTAATATTAGCGTAATCGCATAATTTAAACTCCTCAGAGGGCGTTAAACTCCCAAAAATAATTCTGAGAACATGACCTCAGTCTCCTAAATGGCAGCTACAGCCCTTCCTGGTGGTTTTGATATCTGTATTTTGAAAGTGCAGTTACCTGGATTGCACATACAATATATGTACATGTATATTGGAAAACTGAATTGTCACTTTTGTCCATTTTCTTCCTTTGACAAACCAGACTCAGCTTCAACTGTGTGTGTTCTGCTCTTTATCCGGGACAACCTACCAATTCTTTAAATTAACACAAACAATAAGCTGCTCTTCCCATGGGTTCTTTTGTGACTCATCTAATTTGCTGCTATTCACCAGTTGCACACTGTTCAGCGGAGCGGCCTATTGAAAGGCAACAGCTCACTCTGCATAACTGCACAACACACTGCGGCCCGCAACAGCAGCGACACAGGCAACTGGGAGAAAAGATCTCTTTGTAAGGGAGAACAAATGGAGCAGCAACGCTCAAAGTGGTTGTCTGTGCCATGGTGTGAGGAGATTGTGACAAGAGTCTCAGAGAGAAAGGAAACGATGGAGACAAAGTTAAATCGTTTGTCTGTGGTCTCTCTGTCTTCTTGCAGCATTTATGACCACGAGCATCTTGCTTTCATGAGCTCATGTTGGGGCAAACAGAATATTGTTTTAAACATTGGGGTCAGCAAAAACAAGAGGGGAATGTTAAGTTACACTTTGATCGATAAAATAAACCATTTCTAGGTTCAAGTTTAATATAGTCACTGCCACATTATATAGCAAACAAATATATACATACCTTTATCCAAATAATGTGGCTTTTTTCAGGGTTTGCACTCGGCCCCTTTCCAAATAAGGAAAATGTTAATGCTACAAAATATAATATTTTTGGCCAAGTTGTGCATCCAGCTTTGTGGCAACAGTTTGGGCTGTATTTCTTTGTTTTTGTTGCCTAGTTTAGTGTGAATAATGGAGTGAAGAATGGAAATGAGATATTGTCTACTATCCTCATTCAAACCTACATTTGATTTACAATGACCCTGTGCACTCATGTTTTTGTCTGTTAATACACAGTGGCAGGGGGAGACGCAGGAGTTCTGTCCCAACGCCAAAGTGGTGCTGGTCGGCTGCAAGTTGGACATGAGGACGGACCTCAACGTCATGAGAGAGCTTTCCAAACACAGACTCATTCCTGTCACCCACGAACAGGTGAGGAGTGCAGAGAAAACACCGCTCATCTCTCTTTATCTGTTTGCAGAAGGGGTGTCAAACCTAGCTTGAAATTAACTGCTGTTCCTGCAACCATATCCTAATAATGCAAACTTAATTTTGCATGTGTGAAGAACTGAACAGTATTGATTTCATTTATTTAACACTATAAATAATTGGAACATCTGTTGGATATGGTTTTAAATGTACAGTCCTTTCCAATTTTCCGCTGCAGCGATTTTTATTTGCCTACAGTAACACTGACTGACATACAAATGTAATGGTATCATTCCAGACAAATGACATCCGTTGCTTTGCTCCCTGGTGCCCATACTGTAAACAAAACTTCCGAAAGTGAATTGGGAGAATGACATTTGCTTCGTTTGCTTCATCATAACTTCCACAAATAAGTAAACACGAGGAGAATAAAAGAGCTGGGACTGAACAAAGATAGAGACAAACAGCCGGATGTGCGATAATACAATTGTTTTGTTTGTGTCTTGGAGCAATGAACGTGGCACGCATGAATTTCAATAGCCTATTTTCATGTAAATGTGAATTCACACTTCTTGGCAGCCATTTGTCAACATATTAATATTTCCTCATACTTCCGACAAAGCAAAGGTAAACAACCTAATTTTCCTGTCAGTAATGGCATCAGAATTAGTCCATCTAGAGCTCAGATTCATTTCTCTGGATATTTAGCTCCGAATTAACAAAAAAACTCTGATTACGCAAACTGTCTTCCCGAAACTGTAACAGCAACAATTCAACTTTGAAACTCTTTCTTTCTTGCCCATCCAATCCGACTAAAATGGTCACTATGAGGACACTTTTACCTTGTTTGGCTGGATGTATACTTTAACTTTCCAGTGCATTCCTAATTAAAGAACATTGTAAGCACATTACTTCTGACGTCACTGTGGCCAGACTTAAGAGTGTTGCTATAGAGATTTTCTTAATGGGCCCCATTAAAAGGGCGGCACCGCAAACAGCCACAAACAGGGACCCTTACATTTCAGCCACCTGACCAATGGCTGTGATCCCCAGAGGAAGCGCATTCATCAGAATGAACCGCATACAAACTGTGTGACTACTGCTGTAATCGGCTTAAAGGCGTCAAAATAGAACCTTGAAGTGTTGGAACGTTTCCATTAATGCAAAAATAATGCAGCCTCCCTGGAAGCACAGCTCAAGTCTTTAATGCTTTTCATAGAAGAGGAATATTATTACCACATATGACTGCTTGATACTCCTTCAATACGGAATACTTCCAACACTGATGGCTGAACACCCACACCGTCTCACAGTATTGATGTTTCATTGCCAAATAAGTTGATGAATCCAATTGATGACACACTCCAGTACAATAAATAATGAAATTAAGTGAGAAATTTACAGAGTAGAAACGCTACTTATAAGATCTA
Organism: Anarrhichthys ocellatus; assembly: GCF_004355925.1. Classification (NCBI taxonomy): domain Eukaryota; kingdom Metazoa; phylum Chordata; class Actinopteri; order Perciformes; family Anarhichadidae; genus Anarrhichthys; species Anarrhichthys ocellatus. The sequence goes on from NW_022280034.1 coordinate 7,846,574, forward strand.
AAGAAGGATTGGTTAAATCAATAAAACTAGATTACTCCCTTTCTTACTATAAGATACACCGAAGCACAGAGCCAGAGTTGTTGCAGCACAGGTATGCAAAAAGAAAGCACAAAATAGAAGTTCAACCAGTCCAGATTTAAGATGGTGATAACCACTACTGGGAATAAGCTGAGTTTTTTTACGCTCGAGTTTTACAATTGCACAGATATGCCATGAATTTTTCATTGCTGTGTGGAGGATCTTAGCTTTTTTTTGTATGCCCCGGCTAGCTATCATGCTTCTGAGAGCGTAGGCTTCTATTAAGAGGAGAGTGTTTACTGTACATGACCAGGAGCTACGGTCTCATATCCACAAAAGGATGAGGTAAGGATAATCTAACCGCATGTAACAAATGGAGATAATAATGAACTTCAAGAGAAAGTTTCAAAAGGGTGTCGCAAAGTCCACTCAGCATTCAAGCACTCCTAGTACTGTTTGGCATTAAAACAGTATAAATGTTTTGACTCTATTGAATTACATGAGGCTTCCAACAGTACGCCAGAGGTTCAACATGGTTTAAGGGCTTTTAGAACGCAAACGGCATCAATTCCACCAAATGACCCCTCTGTCTCACACACATACACACAATGTGTTTGTCATAGCTCCAAGTACTAGCACTCAGTAGCTCTTTAGGTGAGACAATCTTTTTTTGGACTACAAACAAGCACAAACTGCAGCACACGGCTGGATAAATGTTGGAATTTTAAAGCTGCACTAATCTTTTCACAGTATAAATGGATAAAGTGACTGTTTGTAATGTCTTCATGCTTTTTTTGTTTTGTTTTGGTTCAGTCTCAGTCTCAGTATTCTCATCAAGCTTTTTTTCCATCAGCTACAAGATGAGCTGGAGGCCAAAAAACGTGTAAGCTCAGAGTTACAAACAGAGAACAAAGTAAGCAAATAGCAGCTAAAGAGACAGATATTTCTCTCAAGGTTTGGTGGTGACCAAACCCAGAGCTAAAAAGGAGACTAAATATCAGATTTACATTTGACAAGTGGCAAGAAACAGAGCTCAAAATGAATGTTAATTTTGCAAATAGCCTGCTGAATGTGCTACCTGTGTCTTCACTGTTTATTCTTCAATTGAACTGACCCATATTCTGTATTTTCAGGGAACTACTTTGGCGCGGCAGATCGGAGCTGTGGCCTACACAGAGTGCACATCAAAGTATTCAGAGAACAGCGTCCGTGACGTTTTCCACGTCACCACCCTGGCGTCTGTGTCCCGTATCCATCGGCCTCAGCTCAAACGTGCCGGCTCACGTCAAGGACTCAAGCGGGTCTCCCAGCAACCGCCCCGGACTGAGATTCACGAACACCCACCTGCCATTAGAAAGGACCGGGCCAAAAGCTGCGTGCTCATGTAGGACCTGTCTAACCAGCAGCCTGACCCGTGTGCGCCGATGGACATGAAACCATACTGCACATGAACTTAATTTATTGGTAAATTCTTGTCAGATATTTGCACTGCATAAAGGACAATATGATGAAAACGAGAACCGATGCTATATTGTGGAGTTCTTTGACGAATTGTTTGTCCATCTTCAGCAAAACTCTCATTGTTATTTTTTCTGTGTGGCCGTGTTCTTATCAGGGGAGGTCATTGTGGTGGCAAAAGCTTGTCTTTCTTTAACGCTTTTATTCAAACAAGTGGACAAAAATAGTCATGGACACAAACAGGCTGGTACGGAAATGAAAAACTGATTATGAAAAAAATACTAATTGGAAATTACCTAGCAGGAACCAGCATTTACAGTGCTGGTCTTGACCTCTGTTATGTTGTTTCCTGTTTTGAAATGCTATTCTCTCTTAAGTGTTAAAGTAAATGAAGCACAATACAATGCATGTAAACTGTTCCGAGTTGTTCTTAAATGTCAGGGAATAAACTTTGCTTTTCCACTTCATATAACAAGAAAATCTGGACGGATGAAAAAAACTCGTGGGCTGAGATGACACAAATGTTCTTTAACCACAAGTGCTTTTAATATCGAAAACTGAATAATCACTCACCACATAAGACTGAAGTGTTGTGAAATTAAAAGTGTTCTAACAATCCACACTGGGAAGGAAAGTCAGGGAGGGAGTGAAGGGGATGACTGCTATGTTGTACATGTGATAATAAAATAAACATATAAATAGTGCTTAGCTGAGTGTTGGGACTTCTTTAATATTCTGTGAACTGTGATTCTGTGACTGTGAACTGAATTTTTATGCTTAAAAGATTTCAGTATATTAATCGCAAATAGCATATGCAATGATAAACATCAACAAACCACATTAAAACTCATGGATCATTCATGATCTTACATTTTTTAACAAGTCTTTGAGCTAAATGCTAATATCAGCATGCTAACGTGCTCGCAGTGATATTGCTAACATGTTTAGCAGGTATGTTCATCGTCTTGGTATAGTGTTTTAGCCATGTCAAATTTGCTACGGCGAGTAGAATAGTTAAGGTACCAATTAAAAGCTGTTGTATAACAATAATTAACATCTGGAATTGCTAAATTGTTTACATTTTTAAACTGAGTCTGGCCTCTACATGAAAGTGTCATCTGGCTAGTTCCAAGTATGAAGAGGAAGCAAACCATTCACTCATTACTGCTCTGTGCTAACATCAAGTGATGCGTTAACCTGCCACTGTTGGCTACTTAATGACTGCAGTAGATTACTGGCACATACAGTCGATCATTTACTCATCAAAATCATCTTTTTGGTGACATGTTGTGTTGGGACTTACAAAATTCACCTATTTTTGTCATTAAATTGGCATAGTGAGAGAATGCCTTGCAACCATGCATTTGTGTCTTTGATGTTGACCAGCCAACATTTTTATACTGCCATTATTTTCACACTTACAGAAATTCTTTAAAACTATTCAGCAACATCATATATAACGTGAATATAATCCCATCGTACTTCAAATGAATACAGCTGTACTGGACTATATTTACGAGCCTTGAAGTCTGACCTTTAACAGCGACTCTTGTTCCATTTGTTTCCCACCACCGTGGATAAGGCCCTGCAGCAACTCGCTGCCTCTGTGAGCAACAGCAAAGTGACATTTCACAGCATCGCTGCCATGTCGCCATGCAGGGAGCGCAAGGTCGCATCACATACCCGTGGCGAGACCAGTGTAGACCGCTAGTCAGGGGGGGGGGGAGCGACCACATGGGTGGAGTAGCAACAATCGTTCATATATATATATATATATATATACAGTATACTGTGTGACAACGTCTGCACAGTAATTAAATCACAAGTGTGGTGGTTAATTATAGCTGGTCAGACTCATGGATAATGGTTATTAGTAGTGTGGTGTAATTTTGAATACAGTGCATTAAATACTAGTTTATTATCCACATACAAAGCCTAGCTATACACCTCTAGTTCTGCATACGAGCTGCAGCACTGCGAAGGACCAGTACAACTTGCAGGCTCGAGCAACCTCAGCCTGAATCATTGGGTCAGTCTCTGCTTTGGTGGGAAGAAATGTTTGTTTATGCTACAGAGAATGTCAAAATGTCACTTTGCGGTCTCTCCTTTGGCCTTCAGCTGAAGTGAGCAAACATCTTTGGCAAACACTCATCACTCTTGTCCTTGCAGCCTCACCTGCCTCAATGGTATTCCACTCCACGGCTAAGTCATACTGTGAAGTGACTGCAGAGCATACTGTAGCTAACGCTTTCTAGTGTATCAAAGGCAACACATTTTTCATTTATTGCCAGATGCTTCCCATTTAGCCGAGAAGATTCGTGTGAGAAAAGCAGCTGAAATAAGAAGGTATGTGGAAAAATGAACTCCAAATGGCTCAGAAGGCGTAAGATATAAAACCACAAAGAGAAAAAGACCATCAGACTCCCACATGGACATTGTTCTCATATATTTCCCATTTTATCCCACTGTCAAAGACCACAAAGGACCTCCAGCTTTACATTTTATCATTATGCGTACAGGTTATGTGTCGGGGTTTAAGTACTATATCCACAGTACAGCCAAGTGTGTTCAAAGTTACAGTGGTCAGTTTGAATGAAATGGATTATGCTAAAGTGTTTTTTTCAGATTCAGCTAACAAGCCAGATGCACTTACAATGAGTAGAATATAATGAAGTTCCTGGCATAAGTCCTTGTAAACCTGAGACAAGTGTGAAGGAAGGAAATAAATAATAGCTAAATGGAGAATGGATTCAGAGAGTGGATTCAATCCAAATGCAAGAGGAGGAAGATGAAAGAGAGCCCGAACTGACAAGAAGTTGATGTGACGTAGTTCTTGAGAATGGCTCAAGGGATAAGTGTTGGTCGGTCATTCCCTACACCACTTTGGTTCAGACTGAAATATCTCAACAACTATTAGATGGATTGCCATGAAATTATATACAGAGATTCTTGTTCCCCCAAGGATGAATTGTAATAACTCTGGTAATCCCTTAACTTTACATCCAACCCCATCATGAGGTTCAAAGTTTGGTTTATAACCAAATACCTGCAAAATGAATGACATTCCCATCAGTCTCAGCTGTACTTTCTTGAGATATTTTGCTAAAAAAAAACAAAAGAAAGTCAACATCACGATGCTGCCGGAGGAAAAGTCAGGAGATCATTAAAGTCAGTATACTTCATTCTCTGGGAAACATGAATGTCTGTATGATTGACATTACCGTCTCAAGAGCCATGCCACTCGCACGGCTAAAATGCTGCCCGTCTGTTGCGATTTAGTTTCAGTCAGCATGCAGACATTTCACTGAAAATATCAGCTATAGACAAGTAGAGATGCATGCCTCAATCTGAATGTAAAGAGGGTAAAATAAAAGTATCGTCAAGTGAATTGAGTCTTATCAGACTTAGCATTACTAATGGAAGTTGTGTTGGTAAATCAAACAAGAGCGTGCCTGAACATAAAGGTACTCCATTGGAGACATGGCTTTTAAGAAATAGAATATATAGAGTGCAATCGAGTGGTTGATATATATATATATATATCAGAGAGGGAGAGATTGAAGATTATTGCTTTCAAAGTGATGTAACAAAACACCCAACAAAATGGTGACCCAGGCTAATATAAAAGTTCTGTAAAAGTCTGTATACATGCTGTATAACTTTGTAACTCGTGCATGGAATCTTGCAGAATCACCTTTAAAATGAAGGCACTTGGATTCACCTAATTAATTTGTGTCTTATTCCCACAGAGGCAAATTCTCTTTTTCTTTTCGTTTGGGATGTAGAGTTGGATTAATGTAACTTTCTCAGGGATGCTTCGGCAGTTGTGGCTTCGGAGGGACTGAACCACTGATCTCAGGTCGGAGTCACCAACAACCACAGGAGTTCTTAGTCTCGTTCCTGCTGCATTTCAATCCAACCTCCTAATCACAAAGCATTTACCTGGAATGTGAAGTGAAAGAGCGACAGAGAAGCAACAATCAACTCTAACTATAACGTTCAGGTTCCAAATCCACCTTACGACCTGCAATGTAAGTGTCCTGTGAGACGAGCCAGCCACATGAAAATAATGTGGAGTTACACGCGACTATGTGAACCGTTTAGTAATGGTGATGTAAAATGTATCATGGTTTTACTGCAAAGGAAGGAAGTTTGTTTTTGCACTTTTCAGCCAGACAGGAATCTCCCTCCATCTTCTCTCTATCTTGCATTATTATTATATGCACCATTATCTTGATACAAACACACTTTGCTGGGGGTGCATTTTTCATTTTAATTCCGCTATAAAGCATCACTGATCAGTGACCACTGAGGCTCAACCCTTTTGCATCTTTAATGTCTTTCCTGCTTGCACAGTGTCAGTTGCCATAAAACTACACCCTAATGCTCTGAGGGTGGAAGATGGCTGACAGCTCTGCTCTACTATCAGTTCAGTTTTACTCAAATACCCACTTTTACCATCGCAAATTAAAGGGAATTAGGTGAAATAAGGCTGACAACAAGCATCAACCATCCAACACAAGCAACACAATAGCAATGCCAGGATAATGGTTGCCGTGTCAGTGGGAGAGAGTGAGTCATTAAAAATGCAGGACCCATTTAAACAGTATGTAAAATTGAGCAGATTAAAAATATATGTGTCCTGGTCCATGAAGGCGCAGGCTTCTCCTTCTGTTCTTTCTGTGCAACAGTGAAGGCGGCAAATTGGTGGAGTCAAGATGAGTGAAAGCACATACACATAAAACAAAACACGGCACACGCGCGCGCACGCACGCACGCACGCACGCACGCACGCACAAAATAAAAAAGGAGGATGTTTCTGAAATTGGATTTTTACTATGGTGGAACTCCTACAAATATAAACAGGAGTAAACAAATCTCACACTGGAGGGCTTGACTTGTTTTACAAAAAAAAAAAAAATCACAGTGTGTTCCAAATATGTAAATTCAGTCTTTCATTTTACATAAGAGAATGTTTTGGAGGCAGTATGGACTTGCTTGGAAGGAAACCAAACCGGTTGGTTTTCTAGAGAGTTTCCCTGTTCATGACCTGGCCTTAAGGACTTTGTTGAAGAGACACTTGTAGACAGTGTTTGGTTTGAAGCCAAAGGGTGCGACCAAAATACTGGGCCAGCAAGTAATGAGGATCACAAGTGTGAGATCCGTCATCACAGACAAGTGCACTCATTACTCATAGCAGCTTGACTACAGAGAGCAGACATGGGTGTGTGCGTAAAGTGCACATGAACACCTAAAATATCTAAAATTAGCATCAATAACCAATGTGGACGTCAATTGTCTGACCTAACTTGTCTTTAAACACAGCTGGCGCCCTCTTATCTTTTAGTTCTCACAAGTGTAACTATTTTTGCACAATACTAGATTTAATAATAAAATTGGGTCAGTTTGGGCATTTCCACCATGCTGTGCAATGATGACCTGTAATGACTAACATATAAATACATTGTAGAGTTATGACAAATCACAAACCAATAAATATGATTATTACTTGATTATTGTTATTACTTGATCTTTTGACCCATAAAAAGTCTGAATGAATCGATCCATCCAAATTTACCCAGACATGACAACAGACATCTGGGTTCTGTTGTTCTTTTGGAAAGAAACAGGCTATTTGCTGAAGTCAACTCATGTCATTTCATGACTAACTTGTCATTTGTAAAACAAAAATCATGGCAAAATCTTTGTTAAGTTTACCACTCAGATGGAACGCAGCGATAGCGGCTCGCTATAGGTTGGCCAAACTCGGGAAGAGTGTCTGGTTTAGGGTTTTCCTGGAAGATTTCAATGTACCAGACAAATGGGAGACATTACTGTGAAATATCGTCTGCGTATATTGAGCTTAAAAACAATTGATAGGCAGGCTATAAAAATAATGGCATCATCATGAATGCTCAACATGGGTCTGCTTGACTTCAGAGTGTAGAGCGGAGAAGTGAAGATAAAGCTGTTGTACCGGTTTACAGGCTCAGTAGTGAATATGATACCATTTGTATAATTTGTTTCCAGTAGTGGCTGTTGGATTGTTTCCGTATTGTGTGATCCAAACATTTCCAAGAACTCCAGTTCAAGTCCAAAAGTCGAATTTATTAAAAATAAGAAATTACTCCCAAAAGGTTTTTATCTAACAAAATAATCTGCTTTAGTCCATATTTGTTGTGTTTAGCCTTTGAAAAATAAACATTTTCACTGAGGTAAAAAATTGTTTGCTCTCACATTCATAAAAAGAATGATAGAATCAGATAATGATTTTTTTGTGTCCGATAACCAATATCATTATATATGTTGTAAAAAATAAGTATGGTAAGGCAGTAACACATAGCTCAAGGTATGCTTACTTCTCATTGGAACTTTTACAGCCATGAGAAATATCCTTCAGCAAAATCCAGTGCAGTATCATGACAATTATGACCACAACATTGACTAAAATTAAAACCGAGTACGAAAACAAAGCAAAAAGACTACAATGTGACTTTAAACCAACCGCTATTTTCAGTAAGCGACCAAGACTAAAAACAAAAATGTTGAATTCTTGTCAAAATGAACACTGCACTGCACCGTGCAGAAGAACCCCAGGCAGACACACACTCTTGCGTCACACTGTGAAATAAAAAAAAAGGAACAATCACTCTGCTCATCCTGAATTTACCCGGGGGGTAAATTACTGCCCTTAGGTGTCTAAAGCAAAGGCCAATCTGCTTATACATGTTTCCATACACGTACACAGATGTGCAGCCTCACAAACCAACACGCCTGCTGAAACATTCCAGATGGCCAAGCAGATTGTTTGGTGCTGATTTCCCCCAATTAAACGTTTGAACAGAAATATCATCCACAGTGAGATACGTCGGTCCGTGCCGAGGCATTAAGACTCAAGTACATGCAGCCATAACTCAGTTACTTTGAAAGAGGCTCTAGTTAATAAATAATATGGAATATAACAATGGAATAAAAGGATTTATTGTTTTGTGAAGAGTGTCTTAGTAATGGTTACTGGTAGACATGGGTTGGGGTTATTGCGGACAATTGTATTGAAACATCTTTGTGTCATTTGACAGTTGAGCATCAGGATTCACTCTCCACGGGTCACCAACCCTTCATTAAACCAACAAAACCCTCAGAGGCTAATACCATGCTGTTAATTGTACGGCAAAAGAAAGGAAACAGTGTTGCATTGTGAGCGTCGAGTCCGTATCATGCTGCAACCTCAGCTCCCGTACAGAGCAACTGAGCTGGATGTATTCTCCGCTGCAGCTCGGCACCGGAAAAATCAGCTGACTGGAGGAAAGCAGCACCCTGGCACTCTGGCGTCTGGCACCGCACATCTGGCATTTAAAAGGCCTCGGAGCAAACGCGCTGACATTACTGTTTCGTGTGGGCTCTTTCTCTATTTTAAGCCACCTGCTTTCTGATATCTGTTGCAATGAATGACACTGAATGCAGCATTTGTATTTATTCTGCAACTAAAAGTCTCTAATACAAATTGCAAAAGAGTTGTTGATGTTCATTTGTAGAAAAAAACAACGCTGTTAAAGAAGTGTTGAAAAGATTGCGTGTTGATGTGTCTGGAGGAACATTCTTTTGTCATGTACTGTAAAGTACCCTTTCTTCAGCAGATGTATTTGAAACTACCAACTCTAACACTAAAAACACTGCTTATAATCACCACTCCAGCCCTCAAGCCAACCTCTATATGGAGTTAATGTAGGGGGCAGTCATTCAAGTTGACTCATGTCCTTGAGTCATAAATGTTCCAAGCTCATTCTGCTGGAAAAGTTGAGCGTAGCTGCAGGAGCAATATGTTTTTCTGCAATATCGCCGCCCTTCAAACACTCACTCATATCCACGTTGTTTCAATAGTTATAGTTTTTTTGCAGATATGATTTCCCCACCACATTAGCTCTGGTTTTTTGCATCGACCACAATCACCATTGTGCGGACCATAAGCACATCCTAAGGGATCTCGAGTGAGTGCTATAAGTAGAAACATGCATTATTAAGGAGGTATGTTTTCCATATGCGTGGTCTACATATGTGGTCTTGTTTGTCATGAATGTGAGAGAGAAAAAACCTGAAGTTATGAATGAAACACTGACATTTACAGAATTTTGAGAGATACGCTTATTACTCTCTTACCCAGAGTGTGATGAGACGATTAATACCACTCTCACATCTGTCTAATGTAAAGCTTGCAGACAGTTCGCTTAGCTGACTGTTCGGCTCTTAAGAAACAGCTCACTGTCAGAGAAGAAGTCGCAATTACAAATCCGTCTGCTACTTCAGCACCACGGACATGGATTCATCAATACACAGCACAGCTAATCTACTGATATTTCAGCGCCATGGTCTGTAATTTGCACAAACCCCAGTCAGATAAAGGCTCAAAGAGTTGACAGGTTAACAGGGCATGTATTTCGGTCATTTTGCTAACAAGAGCGATGGCATCCCCTCTCAAATAGTCAACTGATTACATCAATCTTATAAGAAAACATTTGTTGAAAAGTGACATACACTTCGGTTTCAGTCTTTGTATGAATGTGGTCAGTGAAGTAGTGAATCACAAAATCAGAAAATAAATGTCAAAAAAAAGTTACTGCTGCCCGTAAAATACGCGATGAGGAGAATATTAACAGGCAGGAACATAGCCTAAAAGGAAGTTTCATTCACTGAGTTGAAATGAAATTTGGTAATTTGAGTGCTTTGAAGATGGTTACAACATTAATCTGTTGAACTAAAACTTTAAAAATTGTACTTTAAATTTCAAACAGTACTATTAAAATAATAAATAATAACTATTTTGAGAGGGATAATGGAAATAACCAGGATTTGTAGCCCTTATTGTTTCAGCATCCTCACATTTTATCCAGGAAGGATTTCAATGTATTTTAAATAAGGTAAAATAATATTGATTATACCTTTGTCACAGACCTTTCACCTAAAAACTGCTGCACAAAAACAAGCGTTACAGCTGCATAATCTTCAACAGCGATGTTTTATTGCGACGTAACCTGAGACGCACAGATTTTCTTCTCACGGTAAAATGAAAGCATGAAGACGGCGCACACAGGCGGCTCACACGGCCCATTCCTGCAAAACTCTTCTCTCCTATTCTATCCCCTCACAATGGCTGTTCAATAATTAAAGCGAACCGTGTGCATAATATGTTGCCTTATTCAAGCCAATGTTCAGGAAGGCTACAGGCGTTCCGCCATGACCAGACAGCTGGAATACAACAGGGATTTGCAAACAACAGTCGCAGAGCCACGAAACAAACAGCGGAAACACTGGAGAACAGGGACGACAAGAGCTTATTTAAATACATAACATCCGACAGGAGACATACAAGTAATACATACTGTAAATCTCTGTAACCCCAAAGGATGTCACGAGTCACGATTATAGCATTTCCATAAATACTCCAACTAACAATAAAGCTTATCTGTTATGTCCAGATTTGCTACATCGGGCACATTACGTTTTCAAATAAATATAGTTGTTGTGAGTTGCACTGATCGATGTATGTGGGCGATAAAACATGCAAAACGAAGAAAAGACTCAATTTGAGCATCTTGTGTTGATTAAACTTTTTATACATCATGTCATGTAAACACAATACAAAGAGATTTGTAAAGAAAACCGATGAATGACGGTTTTAAATGCAGTGTTGGACATTAAAATGCAGAAGTTGTAAAATGGGTCACGGCTGTAGCTGCACTTGGATCCCTCCGCTCATGTTGTGTACTTGTTGTAGTTTTGGAGGGTGTAGGTTGCCACGGTATCCAACAGCCAACCACGTGTCACGACAGTAGCGTGTCTAGAGAGACCTGTAAGGCAGAGCGTTTCTAGGTAAGTCTGTGTACAATGTAGAAACAATTGGAAGAAGTACACACAGATATGAAACACTAACCTGCATATTAAGAGCTTCAGACAAAATTAAAAAAAAAAAATTCTACATTGGTAGAAATTGTGTTTAACTAATATTAATGTCAAATTAAGCTCTTTTTGTTTGCCTTTTTTTTAATAATCATTTTTAAATCAGTTAATCAACATTGCATTACTTTGTTTATTTTGTGTCTTTTTGATATATTTGTCCGTATTTTATTTCTATTAGTATTATTATGTACATCTTTTTTTAAATTCTGTAAATTAAGGTTTTTATGCTGTTTGTATATAAATGATACTAACCTTTACACTTAAACATATAAACATGTACTTTATACCTTAGTTTAGATATTACATTCAAAACTGAGCCAGAAAGCACTTCAGTATTCTGAGTGATACAATATTCACGGTTTACTTAACAAAACAATCTTTGCTTATTCGATCCATTTAACTTTGTTTTAGACACATATCAGACATATCATCACAGATCACACACATTTGAAAACATAAGCAGCGTATTCCTGTAAGGCATTAATAACCTGGACTGAAATGTCTTGTAAAACATAATCTGGAGCGTGTGCACACACATTTCCATTAGATCAGAGGATGGGAGAGAGGAAGAGAGAGATGTGTGTGATTTCAATCAATGGTGCAGAAGAAGAGGATAAAGAGGGAGAGAGGGGAGGGTAATGGACTACTCGATTACCTGGGCTATGAGTGCCAGAGGACGTGGAAGAGGAAAAGCTGCTTTAAATATGCAGCAGTGTAAATTAGGATGCCAGGAGGAGGGAGGAGGGAGATTCAGAACCACTTGCTCCCTCTCTGTTTTCAAACTCTCAACTTGCCTCGTGCCATGGCAGCGTCTTTCTTCTGTAGCCAACTTGTTTCAACATTTCCCCCAGCTCCGATCTGACATTTTCTCTTGGCCATTTTTTTCTGCTGCCTAGGTTTCCTTCACACTCCCTCTTCCTGGCAAGTCACTCCCCTCGCTCTTTGTTGGGAACGGCAACCTGCCTCCTTTTGGCTGGCAGCCCCTGCTATTTCACCGTTCTGTCACTCTCCAACTGGTCCTCACGCAGCCACAAAATGCATCCAAATCAATGTACTAATGGGCAGACAGGTGAACAGACATGCACAGAATGTCTACGCTTATGGGGACCGTCCATTCATTACGGCGTATTCAGATCAGAAAACTGACCTCCAACTATTTTTAATTAGTCACAAATACTGAAAACTGAGTTTAGTCCCTGTTGTGTATTCACATATTTACTGCCTTGCCCTTAAAAGCCTTTTCTAAATAAGAGGTCTACATTCTAATAATCTTGTTGATAATGTGAAAAATACTTTTGAGGAAGACCACAGTGTTTTCACACACCAGAAAAATAAATTAAATAAGATATAATGTGGTTATGGTGACAAATGGATAAAGAATTTCTATATTTAAGTTAGAAAAATAAATCACTTAAATTTCAGCCTGGAGCTTCACCTTTCTCAAATGTTGTCAAAAGATGTTGTTGCTAATGGTTGTTAAAAACATGACAAGAGCGTATTAGCCATCAGCATTTACAACCTAATGAAGACAGCCTGGCAATGGTGGCTGGTTAGCATTGGCTAGCTAGCTGTGATGGGTAGCACACCCTTTTTCCAAGTTATTCTTATACCGTCGCCACATCATGTCAAATCTTAAGTTAAGTGTTCGTTTCATGTTAAAAAAAACTACAAACTTTTTAATGGAACCAACTGGAGCTTAGTTGGCTAACTCCAGTTTGCCATTTGCTTACCGTCCTTTTCAATAAATCTTCTTGGTTGCATTAAATCAGTTAAAATAGCCTCCGCTTGGTTTCTTTGTTGATGACGCTTCAAAGTGTCCAAATACAGGAAAACAATAGATTTAGTGGCTGAAAACTGTCTTTGCATTGACATCATGTCTTCTCAATACTGGCTAGCTTTCTATCTAAACTTGCTTAAGGTATGCTAGCGGCATAGCGGCTAACGGACATAAGACTATGATGAGAAAACAATTAAAATGTACCAAGGTTGTATGATATATTGGTATACTGTCCATCACAATCAATTCCTGTCTGACTCTATGTGTAGGTCTATGCTCGTGCCAGCCTTAAAACCAGAGGTGACGCCATGTAGGAAATATTCAATCAGCTGCAGCTGCTGCTGTCACTCTAATCTCTATCTTTATGAACTCTGTATGAGTGTCTGCATGCATGCCTGTGTGTGCGTGTGTGTGAGAAAGACAGATTGAATGAGAATTACTATGATTGAAAGTGTGTGGAAGCAGAAGATGGAAATGTAATTTTAGACTCACTGCTGTCTGTGGACGACGACTCTGATCCAGACTGTACGATGACGAGCTGATGAGAGATCTGCACAACAAAACAAAGGAAATTATCCCGAATATAGAATTACAAATTAGCAACAAGTAGAACATATAGATTTAAAAGGCAGACAAATTGGAAATAAGTGATATTTTCACACCTGCCTGTTAGATTATGTATTAGCAACATGCAATATCGTGCTTTAAACCTGCTGGTTTGAGGGTTGTTAATACGGATGCAGTGGTTATTGGATGTGGGGATTTCAGCATTAGTCAATCTTTGTTATAAATAGTGTGACACTTTAATAAATAAATAAAACCCAGTAGGCAAATAATAGACATTATGGAGGCTGCAGCTTTGTGAGTCAAAGAATTGTTCAGGGGCTGCAAACTCTCAAATATCACTGATCTGATTTTACAACAAGCATCCCTGCATTTCAGCATTTTTGAAAAGGATGCGGACCAACGTGAAGACCCAATAAGTGACCCGCTTACCTGTTTACCGTCGAGGAGAAGTGGATCTTTGACTACAGCTGCTCCACAGAGCTCCACCATCCACTCCAGTTCATCTAGAATAAACACAAACGAACACAAAGTTGGCTGTAAATGTTGAGTGTTTTGGTAAAACCAAGGTTGATAAAGGTATGTCGGTCACACCTAAATCTCTCTACACCACCTTTAAACCAGAGAGGATGCAGAGCAGACTCATTTCAAGCCTCCTTTGATTGGAGACATGGAAAACGGATCAATACTCAAGTCTGCACTCAAATCAATAACTCACTCCATCTGTCAACACACCTTTAACTTGTATTTCCACATACATCAGATCTTAAACACAAATGTAAAAAAGAAAAACATCAACAGCTTCTACGGATGTACTGACATTGAGTCCTAAATCAACATTTGAATGCTGCTCCGCTTTTTCTTTGGTTTGTTTTTTTGCATTTCAATTAATTCCATTTAAATCACTTAATCAGTTAATCCGATGAATAACTTTTTGAGGACTTTTAGAATAAGACAACAGCCACTGAAAGCTTCATTTTAAAACCTCAATAAAAAGCTTCATACCTGAAAAAAACAACAACATTTCACACACAACCTTAACAGCTTCCCTTGTTTGTTACCTTGAACACGAGAAACACTCGTGTCAGGAAAACCTCAATCCACTTGCAGTGTAAGATTTAGGTAACCTCATCATTCAACATACACAAACAATTCAATAATGGATGGAATCCTGTTGGGCTGAAGACAACAGACTCCACCATCATGTCTGTGCTATGTAGGAGAAAGTCTTTAAAACTCCACACGCTAGCTAGCAGATGTCGGCCCATTAGCAAAGCTTCATCGATTCAGCAGGCAGCGGGAGGATGCAGCAGAAGCACTTTAAGAGCCCCAGGAAGAAGGAAACCAAGGAATGCTGCCTTGTGGGGTTTTTTTAAGCAATGTGCCTCCTGAGACCTTCACCCATGATCTATCTGTCCATTCATTCATGTTGGAAGGGGAAAGCAAAAAGCACTTTGAAGGAAGGGCAGCCAAACTCCTCTCTACCTTCAACTTGGAGGTCATTAACGGTTTGAATCATTAGGGCCGAAACAGGCCGACCGGGATATTTACACCAGTTTTAGAAGATGAGAACAGCAAAAAGTACTTTTGCCACAACTGAAGGCTCATTTCCACCCTGAAAATGTCTTACACAATTCAAAAGTGGTGTATTCAATCCACCCACACTCTCGTCATTGTTCTCCCGTGCCAAAAATGACAGCTTGGGTTAAAAAAAGTGAACGTTTCAAGCTGCGTCAGTCAAAACCTCTGTGAGCTACCGTAACTTTTTCTTTTTGTTGTTATTTTTTTCTACCCGTTCTCTTTTAAAGCAAGGCAGGTGTCTGTCTGTCAGAGGCCTGCAGGACACAGACATCAAGAAAAGTGAATAAGTGCGGTTGAGCAAAGCAATTCTTGATTTGAGAAAAAGAGAACGGTGCAAACAGCACGACGGCAGCTGAAAAAGGCAACAATTCCATGAGAATATACCCAGATTTTTGCAGTCTTTTTCCCTTTGAAAGCATATGCAAATTAAAGTGTAGAGTGTACATTCAAAGATTATCTAGGTGCTGCAACTCATGTGGTGCTTGAGTGCTGTGTTTCTCAGACAAACAAACAAAGATTGTGCAACATAGGGACAACAAATAAAAGTAATTAGAGATGGCTATAAAGTGTATGACAGATATTGTGCAATATATCTGACTCTATCTTAGCTAGTCTCTCATTACAGACAATGTGTGGTATTAAAACTGACCCGTACGATATACTTTATTGTAAGTGACAATAAAAACAAGTCTACTAACACTGCATCGAGGAAGAGTAGGCAGCAAAGATAACGAGGAACTCTGCTAGTCTGCCGTTATGACGCTGTAATAGTGTTACACTTTCTAATATTGTCATGATAATATTAATACATATAAAACTAGTTTGCATGTCACGTCTCAGCCTCTGGGCCTTGTAGAGTACACAGAAAACGTGTCATGTTGCCGATGTGATTTACCTGTTGTCATGTCTGTAAAAGGCCCTTGGAAGCAGATGTTGTAGCCCTTCATGAGCAACTGAAGAGAGAAAGAAGTCACAAGTTTAGAAATTAAAAACGATCTACTGTGAGATGTCCGGAAACAAAATGTCTACAGTCGAGGAAACGAGGACATTGATTCAGGGAATTTAACCTTCGGACAGCGTTCAATAACTCTGTTTGTGAACAGCTGTAACGAACACTTCTACCGGGGTTACACTGGTATTCCTCACTTATTGTGCAAACAAGCTGCTGTGGCTGTAATACTGTAAATTCAGGGATAAGTTGAACAGAAAAAAAGTGAACAAAAGCCATCTTACCAAGGTAATATCACGCTTTAAGCATATAAAGAACTACGGCCTGACCAACACCGGAAGCGCAACGTTTTATTGCACTCGGGGTCAATAAACTCGGAACGGTAAACATGAAATTGCTTCCTTGAACCATTTTAACTACAGAAAGGAAATGTGAGACTCACATCCCAGGCTCGTAGACGGCGCGTGGCTGGATGGAAGAGTTTGAGAAATAAATGTCCAAGCTGCTGGAGAGAGAAATACTCATTTCTCACAGCTCCCTGTCCGTCCATAGTAATCATGAGCCCGAGGGGCTCGGTGAGATGAAAAAGTGCTTCTGTTCCAGATTTTTAATTTAGACAACACCTAATGTCCTTCAGGAGGTATTAGTGTGTGTGATGTGATAACTTGCAAACCCTACACACAGATATTTATAAACATGTTCACTCGAGAGTTTCTTCGGCTGATTTCCTGCACATCAACATTCTGGCGACAGACTCAAGGAGTCCCGGCACTCCATTTAATCTGTTAGTCTGTTAGTCACGGTGGTGCCGGTGACAGAAAGCGAGTATGAACGGGACAATCTGTCCGGCTCCATCGAGAGTGCCTGCGCTGCGTTGAAGCCGCTTAAATAAGCCTGAAATGACTAGCTAATTCAATTAGCGGACGTTCTTCAAAGGCAGCGATACGGCCAACATGACATCGAGCCATTTCTAATTTTCCCCGTCAGTGGCAACAGAGCCGGTCCTGCTGGCCGCACACCGAGAGGAAAATGAGCTTTTACCAACAGGGCCCGAGCTAAGAGGCTGGTGCAATAGGAAGAAACGGGTTCAAGTGCCGGTTGTTATTGGGACACTTTATGTGATTTTCTCCATTGAGTGAGGCTGCTCTTTGAGGTTGGACAGGATATTGTTGTTCTTTCTTTCTTTGAATCAGGTGTTTGTGTGTTAAGAAAATCAACCGGTTTTAAATCAGTCACTTCTTTAGGAGCACAAATGACTGTTGTTGACATGTTTCAGGTGATGAGTGTTTGGCTTCATCAGATCTCTGTCTACAGTTTGTAGTGTGTTGTTAAGATGCTGATAGAATGGACCTGATGAAGCACAGTAGCTTTAATACAAAATAAATTTAACTCAAGGATGATTCTTTTTCTGAATTTAAAATGGGATTCTTAGTAATTTAGTCATAAATATTCAATGTTATGGATAAATACTTACAGTAACAAAATCATACTTTATTCTATTACTTTTAATTGTCACTTTAATGTGCCAGTATCTAGTAACACAGCTGCAGGTGAAAGAAAAGAGCCTCTGTGATTTCTTAAGGACTGACTTTAGCTTCCACCTGCGGGGGCCGTTTAGATGGAATAAACACAGAATAATAGCCGATCTGTTGGTTTGTAAGGCGCTCACGTTATTGTCTTCACTGGTACGAGCTCTCATGGGGCCCTGGTGGTCGGGTCCATTCACCACGTCACCTCTCACTTCAAAGACGCTCTGTTGGCAAAGCAAACCGACTTCAGTACGTGAACCTCACTCACAGCGGTATGAAGCCTTTATTATTCACTCTCTTCTCATAAAAAGGACTGATTGAAAGCTAAAGTAATTAGATTTATCTTAAGGGTGAAATACGCTCCCGAGAGTCCGCTGAACATTCTTCAGTTTGACAGAGTTCCTCTCATAATTGTATGGAGTCTACCTCTACATTCACTATATGATGCATAAAAAAATGCTTAAAAACTGGCCTGGATGACGGAGAAATGGTTTGAAATGAATGGAGGTGCTAAACAAAGCTTGGCAGAGGGTTGTACTTGCATAGCACAGAAACAGATGGAGGGATTAGTAATGCAAGTGGATGACAAATAATCTATGAGGTATCACAACGAACCGCATGCAGAGATTCATCACGCAGCCTTAATTCGACATGGAGACATACAGAGATAACGGGAAGTCACCGGTGCACAAACTCGGAGGCAGACGAACGTACCTCATCTAAGAGTTCCTTTTGTCTGAAGCACTCTGAAATCCCTGCGGAGAGGAAAAAAAACAAAAAACGTTGAGCTTTTTGTCAGGAACACAAACATTATTCTGGTGGCTGCGGAAACAGGGCTAACTGACAACATCCCCGACTCTGCTGTGAAACTGGAGCAGCTAACATGCTACCGAGCAGACAGAGCCCTGGTTACAGGAGGAAAGACTCGCGGCGGCGGGGTATGTGCTTACATCCGTGATGCATGGTGTCGGGACGCTGTTGTGGTATGTAAACACTGCTCACCACTGGCGGAGTTTATGATCATAAGGTGCCGTCCTTTCTATATGCCGAGGGAATTTACAGCGATTCTGCTAGTCGTTGTTTACATCCCTCCCACCCCCAACAACAGTGACAGAAGTGCAGCCCTTTGTGAACTGTATCAGGCCATCAGTGAACAACAGACAGCTCACCCAGACGGCTTCACCATCCTCGCTGGAGATTTCAACCATGCTAACCTTAAGACTGTCCTTCCCAAACTACATCAGCATGTTGATTTCCCAACAAGAGGGGAAAACATTTTGGATCTGGTTTACACTACTCACAAAGGAGCGTACAAGGCCTCACCCCTACCCCACATAGGACTCTCTGACCACATCACCATCCTGCTAACACCAGCATACAGACCAAGAGTGAAAGTCTCCAGACCGGTTCTGAAGCAGGTACGGGTGTGGCCAGAGGGGGCCTCCTCCGCTCTCCAAGACTGCTTTGACACAACAGACTGGGGAATGTTTAAGCAGGCAGCCACATACAACAATCACACAGACATTGAGGAGTACACAGACACTGTTACTTCTTACATTAGTAAGTGCATTGATGATGTGACTCATATAAAAACCATTATCACTCGGGCTAACCAGAAGCCATGGCTGACAGGGGAAGTGCATCGGCTGCTGAGGGCCAGAAACAACGCCTTCAGAGCCGGGGATGAAACTGGCCTGAGAAGAGCGAGAGCCGACCTGTCCCACGGCATCAGGAAAGCAAAACAGGAATACACGAATAAGATAACCAGTCACTTTAAAGTCAGCAGAGATACACGGAGCCTGTGGCAGGGCATATAGACCCTTACGGACTACAAACCCGTGCCACAGATCTGCGACAGCAACATCTCTCTGCTAAACAACCTCAACAGCTTCTTTGCACGGTTTGAAACGCAAAACAGCACATGTCCACACAAGACTCCGCCCCCTCCCCACGATCAGGCTCTGTGCCTGTCTGCTGCCAGCGTGAAGAGGACACTCTCCACTATCAACACCCGCAAGGCAACAGGTCCAGACAACATCCCTGGTCGTGTGTTGAAGGACTGCGCAGAGGAGCTTAAGGATGTCTTCACAGATGTCTTTAATACTTCTCTGAGACAAGCTGTTGTACCATCATGCTTCAAGGCCACCATCATCATACCTGTGCCAAAGAAATCCACTCCGTCCTGCTTTAATGACTACCGTCCGGTGGCACTGACCCCCATAATCATGAAGTGCTTTGAACGGCTAGTCATGTCACATATCAAATCCATTCTTCCCCCCCACCCTGGACCCTTTCCAGTTTGCATACCGTGCCAAACGGTCCACAGAGGATGCAATCTGCTCTGCTCTCCACCCAGCCCTCACCCATCTGGACTCAAAAGACTCATATGTGAGAATGCTGTTCATAGACTTTAGTGCAGCATTCAACACCATAATCCCACAAAAACTCATCTTCAAACTTGACCAGCTGGGGCTCAACACCTCGCTGTGTAACTGGCTGCTCACTTCCTCAGTGAGAGGCCACAAGCAGTACGTGTCGGCAACACCTCGAGCAGCATCACACTGAGCACAGGGGCCCCTCAAGGCTGTGTGCTCAGTCCACTGCTCTTCACCTTGCTGACACACGACTGCACCACAACCTACAGCACCAATCACATTGGTCAAGTTTGCAGACGTCACCAACGACGATGAGACCCACTATAGGAAGAAGGTCAGCCTTCTGACCACATGGTGCAGAGACAACAACCTTCTTCTGAATAACAGCAAGACCAAGGAGATTATTGTTGACTTCCGGAGAGGCCACACTCAACACCCACCGCTGACCATCAATGGTGCTGATATAGAGAGAGTGAGCAGCACCAAATTCCTGGGGGTGGACATCAGTGAGGACCTCTCGTGGACAGCCAACACAACATCACTGGCAAAGAAAGCTCAGAGGCACCTCTACTTTCTCCGCAAACTGAAGAAGGCAAGAACACCACCACCCATCATGTGCACCTTTTACCGAGGCACCATTGAGAGCATCCTGACAAACTGTATCACTGTGTGGGGCGGAAGCTGCACTGACTACAACAGGAAAGTCCTGCAGCGCATAGCGAACACAGCTGGAAGGATCATTGGTGCCTCACTCCCCTCCCTGCAGGACATATACGACACTCGCCTCACCCGCAAAGTGACCATAATTGTGTGCGACTCCAGCCGCCCCTCACAGCTTCGTCCACCAGGCTGTTAGGAAGCTGAACTCTCACCCTCCTCTTTTTTTAAGACTCCCCATGTCCAACTGCTGCTAAATCCCCATGTCCAACTGCTGCTAAATACAGATTGATTATTATTATATATATATTGTCTAAATGTTTTTTTAATCTATTGCACTGTATTCACTTTATATGTTTATATGTTTATATGTTGGACTAGAGAGAAACGTCTTTTCAACTCCCCTGTATGTCCAGTACATTGTGGAATTGACAATAAAGCAAACTATGAACTTTGAACTACTGTATTATGTAACACTCCTTTTATTCCAGCCGATCCCTCGGCATCATGCTGTTCTGTATTTAACGTCAGTGATCTGTGGGACTTACACTGGAAGCTCACCACCCACTTCCTGCCTGCGATGCCGAGGAAGTACTTCAGTGTGCGCTCGCACACCAGTTGCTCATCTGCCAGAGAGAAGAAACAAGAGATGTGAATAGAGCACATGTGCACACATAAACACATCTGGATTCGACATGTTTAATGTAACGTTTAGGTATAATTTAAACACACAGCTCTTTTAAACGGCATCAAGTCTAAGACGGAGAATATCTTCACAGAGACAAATCCCGGTCAGTCAGCAGGGTCAGAAGTTAGAAATATAGTGATTATCCATTGATTTGCATTCCAAGTGCTCGTTATCGATGCGCCTTAAACATAACTTCATTTCAAGTGATTGTTTTTAATGCTAATGGTTGGAATGGGACACCTCTTGCTCCGTTCCGACCTTTAACCGAAAAAGATCAAGAGTCCCAGCGTTCCCACTTTTTAGTTACCCAGGAAGCAGCTGGCATGAAAATAAGGCTTCTTAAAACAGTGACAGTTAATGTGCTGCTTTGGAGACAGCGAGCTCTGGAATTAAATATAATCTATCAGAGAGGGTAATTAGCGGATGAATGGAGGAGAGGGTGCGTGGGTGAGGGAGAAACAGAGAGCTTATCTTTTTACTAGTGCTTTAAAAAGACGCACAAAACCAGCTGGAACTACGTATAAAAAAGAAAACGTACTTCTGGAAATGCAAATGTTCCTGCTCAGGAAATTATTGAAAAACAGGTCCTTGAAAGAAGGTAAAGTGGATTTTCCAACAGCAGCTTTAATTGTTCTAGTGTGTATCAAGCCAAGTTCAAGTTTCGCAGGTGATTGGACCTTTCTCGCACACTTCTGCTGTTGCATCACCACCTGCTGGACTGTCCATCGCCCCCTCTATTCCGGCACTGCCAATGCTCCTAAATGTAGTGCATGTGTGAATGGTGAAAATCACTAGTGGTGCCTGAAAGTTCCTGGTAAATTAGTAACCTATGTGTGAAAGAGGCTACAGTGTACACCAACACTTCCCGCTTGTGAGCATTCTCACCTGTGTGCATTATAATATGGGTCACCTCCGGGGTCACCTTAGAAGCCACGCGGGCACCAGCGCGCTTGGCAAACCTTTTGACCATTATCTAAAGAGACAAAGTGGTTAGAGTATCCTGCTATGGAGCACCAAATAGACACATTCATTGATTAGATTGCTGAATGGGCACCTGTTCATTGGGGTCTAATCCAGACGACACTAGCACCATCTTGGTTTTACTCCTGTCTCTCGGAGGAGTGGTATTTTCTTTGTCTTCTTGCCTGTCTGATGGTGAAGCGCTGTTTTCTAACGTTTTGGCAGCTGAACTAGGGCAGGGTGTCTTGGAGGCTCCGGTGCCTTTCACGCCCGGCCCCGTGTGTGCGGAGCTCTGCACGGCTGAAGACAGAGAGAAAAACAAACAAATAAAAAGAAAGAGTCAGCAACAGTTAGACTGATCAGACCTATATTGGGTATCTTTATACAAACACATTTTTGTCACACAGAGCTTAACCTTCATTAAGCACACAGTCAGGCTACAATGCACCAGACAAATCACATAAACTCTGCTGAACTCAGTCCAAACCTGAGAAGCAATAAAGAGCTCCTCTCTCCAAGTGGCAGTTGCCAAATAGACTTCTATAGTTCGCAGTAGTCTAAAAACAACGTCTCTGTCTTCTGCTCATGTGCTTCTGGACATGCACTTAATCCTTCACCGGTAGCCTTACCCATCTCGGCCATGCTGCCGCACTCCGGCGGTCTTGTGCTCGGCTCTCGCTCTACTTCTGGAGCAGCTTCTCTGCAGGAGAGACATGTACATTAACTTCTGAAGGAAATGAGACAACATAGTGGAAATTGTAGTTCAACTGCCAAAGCAACTGAAGGGATGTACCGCGCTGATCTGCAGGGTCACTATTTGGACAGAAGCTTTTTTTCCTGTTTTTGTTGTCTGGAAACTACATTTGAACTTATTAGTATTTTGCAGCATGCTGGAAGTAAAGTACGTCACAACCATCAAGAGAGGAATGTATCTGTAGTTGCGGGAATATTTCGATTGGATTTGGTCAAACACAGCATGATAGACAGCACTACAAAACACAACTACAATCCACGAAATGAAAGGGTATAGGTGACTTAATGGTCAAACATACTCAAATATATCCAAACTGGTTTTACTAATTTAAGTGCAGGCTGGAAGTCAGGACGTATTGGCACAGTGACACACGGTTAATAATATTTGAAATAAAACAATCACTGTATGGTTAAAATGCTGACTCTCTTCTTTAATTTAAAGTTGTTTGCGTCCACAACAGATGAACAGAAATTCATCGTCTCTCAGTTTTAGGGCAGAGAACAGTTCAAAAGGAAGATTTGCAAATCCTTTGCAGTCAATCATTGTCTAAAGTCTTCGACCCAAAAAACTTGAGCAAATACTCTGACTGGCTGAATCCATAATGACTTGCTGCTACTTTCAGGAGTCTTTCTGCCTTCAGTCTCTTCTTTAGTGAGTGAAAAACACTTTGATTCATTTCGAGTGACTGACTGAGCCGATCAATAACATTACACCGTTTGGCAGTAAAAACAAAAGAAACCCGGGTTGTCTTGTCTGTGTGTTAAGGGTCGTTACTGTGTCTATCTGCAGTCTCCCCGAGATAACTCCTCCTGGGATTGACTTACTTCAACCCAAACCTTTTCCTCAACCTAAGCAAGTAGTCTTATGTGCCTAAACCGAACCGCACCGCAACCATTTCGAGGGGCATATCACGTAGTCGGCGTTTCCTGTTGTAATGTACACCCGCAGAAAGACCTGCCTGCATTATACTGCTGTCCTAAAACAAGTGGATTATGTTCCCTAAAGCTGAGCAGCAGCAATATAAACCTATAGCCATTGTTTCATTTCTAATCAAACATGCTGGATTAGAGCCAAAACAATAAAAATACAGACAACACTGTCCTCACACACTCCGACTGCACTGCACAGTTGTATTTGGTAGAAAGATGTAAATGTAGGATCAGAACTCGGTACGGGCAGAAACTCAATATCCAGTTATTTGTAGATTACAAGACATTTTATAACTCATGCTAACAAAGTTTTGGAAGTTCCCCTCCTTTGTTTCGTTACGCAGGAGCTGACTACTGGCTGCGTGCCTGCATTTAAATTACCTGCACCAAAGTGATAATGGCTCACTGAAAACTTGTCATATACAGTGCCAAACATTCTGTCCAATTTCACCAGTGCTCTCATGGAGTATTTACTTTTTAATTCAGAACTTTTACAGCTAAAGCCCTCCTTGTTTACATCTCTCCCTCCCTCCCGCCTGGAGGACAGCACTTAGAACCCTGCGAGGCGAGAGGCTGGTAGAGGAGCAGTCAAGTGGGAGAGATAAATTACTGTGGCGACACAAGTTTCCCTCTAAGTGCTCTAAATGACATATAAGATGCAGTCAGTAATGGCTTTTTTATTCTCCACAGCGTAAACAGATTCTGGGTTCATTAGTGAGATTATCCGCCTGTCCTCTTGAGATGCATCACCCTCTGAGAACCAGACTAGCGACACACACACACACACACACATTAACCCGCTAACTTTCTCCTTCAGTTACAGATTGAAAGAGACCAATTACATGCCACTTGCCCCAGTTATTGTTCTGCTTAATGTGGCGGCATTGAAAGATGGCTCAATTTAAAATGTATTAACAATGTATACAATCCTTTGAGGAGAGAAACACAACACACTGGTGCAGGTTATCTTTAATTAGAGTTGTTATCAAAGGCAGGCGTCGTCTCTGCTGATCACTTAACTGACCTAGTGACCGAAAACTAACCGGCTGTAGCTTGATGTATAAATGGATGTGGGTGTTATTGATCTTTCCATCTGAAGCTCTGCCAGAAAGTGAAGAAGCGTATTTCCCAGAAGGTCGAACTATTGTTTTAAACTCGCACATACTTTGTAGGCACTGATAATTACCACGAATACAAAAACGAAGCCCACGAAAGGACCAGAAGGATCACAAATGATGACAAATCATTTACAAAGACCATACGGTCAGACAGATGAATACAGACAATTCACAAACGATTACCATGTGGTTTCAAACTGTTCCTGAGAATCATGTCGCTGTTATAGCATCGGCTCCTCGAATCATTTTCTGCAAACAATGACTTCATGTTGGGAGGCACGTTTTTAATGTTTGATAGGAAATAAGGCAGCATTTACTTATAGTGGTACTGTGGTTATGAATTATGTTTCGGCAGAGATAAAGCAATGAAGCTCAAATAAAGCACACGTATGTATTATTGTATGTACTGTGTTTTGTACTTGTTTTCTTGCTCACAATGTTGTGTGTTGATGACGGGTTTTTATGTTTCTTTAACTATTTTTCAGCGTTTTTTTATATTGAGAATGTATTCAAAGCCAAACAAATGAAACGGTTCATTTCTAAATTTACTATAATAAAAACATTTTATTCATGAAGAGATGATTATAGAGCTATAGGTCTGCCAGGTTTCACTTACCGGTCTGATCTTTGGAGGAGTCTGTGAGCGTCTGTGGACACAAAGCAATCATCAGCTCTCAATGTTTGCACAAAACTAATACTAAACTAAACTAACTCAAAAGAAAGACTAATTGTGTGAGCTCTAAAGAAAACATTTCACATTTCTTATCTGCACACCTGCGGTTTGTCTGCTCCGATTGGTTCGTTCTTTGGCAGGACTGTCTTCTTTCTCTTGCAGCACCTCCGACACCAGAGCCATCATCTTCTCCAGCCTCACCAGCTCCTTCTGCATCTCTATCTTTTGCTGAAAGAGGAGAAAGTAGAACATCTTATAATAACACGAGTCACACACTTTAATCACATAAGGGGGGGAATAAGTGGAAAAGGAAAGGACACACACGCTCGCTGCAATCTGTCAAGCTAAGAGGAGGGACCAACACTCAGCCAGCGGTTCATTATTGGAAGGGAATGAGTGCTTTTTCAGCCAGGCAGCACTTAGTGAGGACAACGCATGTCAGAATAAGAGAGCGAGAAGGTGATTGTATAATATTTAAGATAAACGAAGGGCGATCAGACAGCAAAGGAGAGAAGCGACAACAGCTTTTCCACCTGGTGCTGGTTTGAAACAACAGGGTCTGTTAGCTTAGACGTGTGTTTCAACGCTTCGCTGGACTAAGACTTTGAATTTCATCCTTTAAGTTGACAGCGCAAAGTGCATCGATTAAACAGACAATAATACCAAACCTCTGTAGTCTCAAATGTGTGTAATCCTGGGCCCTGTGCTAAACCCCAGGGGCGTTGAAACTTCCACTCGCAGTGAAAGACGGTCGACGGATGAAAGTGAACGCGCTGGAAGATGGATGAGGTAGAAAACAAGAATCATCTTCTAAGCGGCATTTCCTCTAACCTAAATGAAATGCAATTTAGAAAGCTGCTGAGGGGGACATTTTTCACAGAGCGAGGTAGTCCGTCATCCGGGGCTGACAGCTGGGTTTTTTGGGGAAAGTGTCGGGGTCGCCCTCTATGGGGCGTGACGTGACAGTGCACAGTGCGACCAGGTTAATGCTGAACAAGCAACAACTAGACGGACTTCAAAAACGCTCCGTGTTTGAATTAAGGGAAACTTTCCGTCAGGAATCAAAGCTGGTTCATGCACGGACTTCGTTGCTCGTTTACAATAGAGGATGTTTTTCACACAGCATACTGTGAAAGAAAGAAAAAAGGGATCAAGACCATAAATCCTATTTACCTGTGTAACAAGGACTTCGCTTGAAAATTGTGATGATTCGAATTGTGAGGAAACGCTGACGTTATTCACTGGGACATTACCTGCAGAGAGGGAATAATCAAAATGATTTGTGTTCTGAGATTTAGGTTTTTCTGTTCCACAATACACAAATTAGAAGAGTGGGAAGCAACAGGAGCAAGCACTTCTTATATTGTGCATCTCAGCAGGCTGCAAAGCTTAAAAATTAAAATGATTTTTGGTGACTGAGAATCAACTTACATTCCTCTGGCGTGCCAAACAGGTCTACAGACCCCTGGCTGGAATTACCACAGTCGGGGCTGGGGCACTGTTGTGCTCCACCGGCTGTATCACCCTCACCGGAGTCTCCCTGATCCTTTGTCACAGCAGGAAGAGGAGGAGGAGGAGCAGATGTTCTGAAGATTTCTGTCAAAGTTGGTAATCCCTCTTCACTGCAGTCCGACTCGTATGAAGACTCGAGCCTCCTCGCCCTGGTCCTCTTCCTGGGCACGTCTCTGACGGACGAATGGGAGCTCAGCTCTCCGCTGCCGTGGCTGTACGACGCTGCTTTGCGGACAATCTGTACCACTGGTACTCCGAGGCCGTCGGGAGTTAAAGAACACTCCGCATTTAAAAAATGTTCAGCGGCGTCTCCTATCTCCTTCCCTTTGCCAGCATCTCTCACGGAGCAGTCCGGCTGATCCTCCGTCATTTGAGAATACTTTGAGGGTTCGTGTCGCTCCTCGTGTTCCACGGCTCTGAAGCAGAGGCCAGAATCTAACACATGAGGACTCTCGATATCACACTTTGACACTTTATTAGGAGGGAGGGCACTACTGACACAGTTACCACCAGTGCTGTCTTGACCTGACCAACTGTCAGGGATTGAGGCTTCCACCACCACTGGATTAGGTTTCTCAATAACTGGCTTTCTTGTGTGGGCGGGTGAGTTAGAAGGGGAGATAAAATCACTCCAACATGAGTTCTCAGTGTCTCTTAACGCCTCTTGGTTGGTGATTTCAGGTACCTTTGTGTAAATCTGACTTTTTGTAGATCCAACCCCAGAACAAATTCGCTGGTTCCCCTCTGCTTCGGCACCCGGCAGGTTTTCTTCGTCTAAACCACGGCTTCTTTTCACATTTGGACGGCCGAGAAGGAAAGATTTTCTCTTAGTGGCTTTGAAGCTCTTGAGCAGCTGCTCCGTGTCCACTTCACTGTCATTCTTATCCTCCTCATCAGCACATTGTGCCTGTTGAGTATTGTTTTGGTCGTCACCTTCAAGTGTTGGCTCTACCACAGCTGTCGCTGGACTCGTGGAGCTCGGGACCACAGCGACACGACACGCAGCGTTAGCTTCAGACAACGCTTCAGGATCTGGCACTTCAGCGATGGACTCTTCAACAGCTTCCGTTGGACACAAATAAGATGCTCTCTCGCCAGACTCCATGTTTTCTATTTCTTCCAACTCTTGATCAAAAATACATCCGTTTCTCTCAGCCACCCATGTCATGTCTTCATTCTGAGGAGATGCCTGATCGGCCAATGCTCCACCTTTAGCGTCCTCGGGTTGCTTTGCAACACTGCCGTCTTTTTCCGCTTTATTGGCTTTCGAGTTTGCTTTCTTGTGACCCTCTTGGACTTCCTCAGTGAAGAGCTGAAGTCTCCTACTTCTCCTGGTGCTTTTCATGAGAGGGACTTCTTGGTCTTCGCTGCTCGGGTAATTCTCAATATGAACTTGGACTTCTTCTGACCTCGGTCTAGCCTTAGGACTAGTTTCTCCATTTTTAACTCCGACCAGAACGAGAGGTTTCGACACTCTAGCAGGCTTGCCTTTTTCTGACCTCATGCTTTTACTTTTCCTCTTCTCAGTTTTCCTTTGCTCAGCACTTTCTGACTTGGCCTTAGCTTGCTCTTGCAAATCACTGTCGACCTGCTGCAGCTTGTTACGTGTCCTTCTATTTGACTTCCTGTCTGGTAGCTGTTGTCCAATATCCAACGCAGGACATGGAGCATCATCATTGCCATCAATTTTGTCCCTTTCTGGCATGTTGTTCAACTCTTCCCCGTATTTGTCTTCATCATCCGTCTGTTTTGCTTTTGTGACAATGTCACTGCTAGTGTCATTTACTTCTTCTATCCCTTGTTGCTCTTCTTCCATATCGCTTTTATCTTCAGAGCACATCTTCTTGACAAAATCAGCTGGAGTGAGAGTGTTCTTCTTCTTCTCCCTTGTTTTGGAGATGATTCGTGTTTCTTTGGTTGTTGGTGTTTCGATAAAAACATGAAGTGGAGGAGAGATGGTGGTCCTGTTGCCCCTTCTCTCTCGTTTGTAGACGGCACCAAACACCTGCTCTTCAAGGGCTTTAGCGCGTTCCTCTCTCTTAGGATTCACCTGACTGTTGTGTATTTTGATATCTATAGTTGAAGCGGAGGAACAGCTGTCAGAATCATCCGTGTCTTCGTTAGGTTTCTCTAACTCGAGACTTCCTTCAGTTGGAACCTTCATGAGCCACTCGGCGACTTTCTGGAGACTCTTCTTCTGTTTTTCCTCCAGAATCTTGTCGGCCTCCGAATCCTTTTTCTGCTTCTTCCTTGAGGACTTTCTTAAAGGTTGGTGTTCGGTCTCGTCTGGAATTAATGATGAAGGAAGGGAGGCTTTCTCCGATTTGCGGAATCTTATTTTGCCTCTCGTTTTGTGTGTTGAGGTTTCCACAACTTCTGACATCTCTGTTTCCACTGGTTCCAAATGATCCGTAGGGCTGTGCATTTTCGTTGGTGGGGCCTCACCAAGTCCACTGTCCAGGCCTTCAATTTCTGTCGTCATAGGACTTGTGTCTTCAAGTCCCATCAGTTTTGCAAATCCATTCTGGGCTAAAAAAAAGGAACGGGAAAATGACCAATAATTAACCTTTTGGAAGACAACACACTTTAAAAATGAACACAACTAGCTTTTAAATAAAGGTAAATCTGCCATACATAATAAGCCTCATGATTTTACCTGCTATAGTCGAGGAGTGAGACCTTAAAGGATCATCATTGTCGACATTTTCCACGTTGTCAGGTGTATCTACGGATGACTTATCGGGACAACGTTCAGTAGCTTCAGCATCTGTGACTCTGGATCGAGCAAAATACAAGAGAGAACAAGATGAGCTAATATTATGAATAAATTAGCATTTGTGTTATGCCTGGCCTAGTATGTATTTGAAGGTCTGTATTATATTCTTTGTCTGAAGAAGAGCTGGGCGTTCGAAACATCACTTGGTGGTAATCAAATATAATTTCACGAGAGCATTCTCTAGTGTGCGGACTCCATTTATACGTCCTCTGTCCAGCGCCTACTATTTATCGTTTGGATGTGCGTTATTTTTCGTTAACATATTTTTTTAATTTAGGTTATTTCAAGTGACAGACAAGTTAAATGTTCAAATGTCTTACCCCAGTTGTGCTTTCTGCTGGGACATTCCAGTGAAGTCTGAAACAATAAAGGTATTGTTATTAGAAAATGTAATGTAAGTTCATTTTAAGAAGTCTGTGATTTACTCTTACAGTTGGTGCCGGTGTCATGTTCATATGCCTGTATCATGTCCTGCAATCCTGCAACAAGTCTCTGAAACCCAGGACTCTCCTGCAAGCTCCTGTAGAAGTAAAAAAATACACACATCTTATGATGATGAGTTAGTATTAAAAAATGATTACGGTTATAGTGTCATGTTTGTTTTGTTTTATCCAACCTTTTGGTTACTTTGGTTTTACACACTGGACAGTCAGCCTTGTTGTTTTTGGTGTTGTCCAAAAGTTTCATCATACAAAATCTGGGGGAAAAAACACAAATAGTGTTTGAGTTCTTGAAAAAAATATCAGTTTTTTTTAAATATCAGTTGACAAAGTGAAGAGTAATCAAACATTGCTTACTTGCAAAACTGATGGTCACACTTAGTAGAAACAGGTTCAGTCATTAAATCCAAGCTACACGTGAAAGAAAGTATGAAGTCAGTAAAGAACAGTTTCACAAGACGACAAACCTAATCTTTTAATCCACCAAAAAGTGTGCAGAAGAATGTGCTTATTATACTTCTTGGTCAGCATGACACTCACCATATGGGACACTGCAGCGTCTCCCAAAGGACTGAAATACCCTTCCTCACATCGGTGGTTGTTGGGGTTTTCATGGTGATTTTTTAAAAGCTACAAATGAAACATCAGAGCACATTAAGAGGCTGTAAACACACTGCCAATGCTAGGAAAACATATACACTCAAGTGTAACTGGACCTAATGGTCAACACGCCTGAACAGGTAAAATATATATATATATGAATACCGGATTAAGGTGTTTTTGCTATGGTTATATTTGCAGTACAACGTTACTAACAGCAAACATGTGATTAAGCACAATATTCCAGTGAGAAGTCAGAATTAACACTCAGTGGTAATATTCGGTAAGTACATTGTGCTGTTATAAAGACTGTTTAATGTTCATGTATATGGTGTCAGAAGCTGAACTTGGCAGCTAAGATAGTCTAAACATTAGACTGGCTAATGTTACGTCAGCTGCTATGATTTGTTTTTGGGAGGTTTTACGACTATATCCTGCATTCCTGACTTTCTGAGATTAAGACAATCAACACGAATAGTTCAGCAGAACAATATGTGATTTAAAGAGTAGATAACCGTCTTTGAAATAACCTCGTTGTAAATAACAATAATAATCCACATTTACCTTGTTTTCTTACAGTTTGGAGTTATCAACACAGCAAGCAGCCACTTCAGTTTTCCCGCAACTATCGTCTTCTTCTGATTTTGTTTAACTGTGTTTTGAGCTATTGTTACAGCGCCGCCTACTGGGCCGGAAGGTGAACTACACACTGCATAGAAGTGTCCCCACCAAAAATGATCTATCATGATCCAGGCTTAATAAATACTAGCTTTAATTGTCATGTATGAAAAAATATATATTCCAACGTGACTTTGTGGTCAATATCAATCATTAATATCAATATCTTCTTAATTTGTACGGTCTTTCGAGGTGACTTGTGACTTTCACGCTTTTAATCTGACGTCACATCCGCCGTAAACAACAACAAGGAAGTGGAAAGAGAAGTCCCGAGGTGCAAAATGCAACAGTCACGCTAAATATATTAGAAGTGATTTTCTAATTTTAAACGCCAGCAAATCAGGATTATTGTGCAATAGTTTTCGTTCTTCACAAGTGACAGTGAGTCCATGTTATGTTTGTGCACCGTCGATGTTACACACAAGCTAGCTGCTAAGCTAACGTCAGCTAGCCAGCTGCCTCGCAGTTTAGACAAACGGCTAACGTTAACTAGCAAGAAAGCTACAATCTGTGACGTTAACTTTTAAATAGAGACGTGGCGGTCAAACTGTCATTAGTACTTATCACTACATGTTCGCTATTTACAGAGTGTTTTTCTTCTTGTAGCGATGGAGGGCTCCAAGTCGTCGAGCACAATCATGCAGGTCAGCTTCGTGTGTCAGCGGTGCTGTCAGCCGCTTAAACTGGACACATCTTTCAATGTGCTCGATCGGGTCACAATCCAGGAACTCATTGGTATGTATACCCAGGAGAATGAATCACCGGTGCAGTAATGTAACGTTTGGGAGATGACGTGTAGTGGCGTTCAAACTGCTCTATCTGACATGAATCCATCTCTCCTCCTCAGCTCCGCTGGTCACAGTGACTCCCAGCAAACAGGCTGACAGCACTGAGGGAGAGACGGCACCAGAGGTTGGTACAGCAGAATATATATATCTATATATATATATATATATATGTGTGTGTGTGTAGTAGTAGTATTCTCTCAGGATATTTTCAGCACAAGATTACACTGACTGTGACTGCAAATACCTGGAATTCATGTGAGCGATTGTGTTGAGCAACTACTGTCACCATCAACCCATCATTCTACTTAAATAACCCCTATATCCACTCTCTATAGGCATATGAAAGATAAGATATACTTTATTGTCCCGCAGGGAAATTTGTCTTTGGCTCCAAGCCGCTGCATCACACGATACACTTGCCAGCATCACAATCCACATGCGCGCACGGAAGTTGTGTGATAAGTTGTGAGATGAAACAGTGACGTAAGGGGAACTGATATTTTGACTGTGGCAAAGTTACATGTGGGCCAATACATATAACTACAGCAATCTTAAATAATTTATGATTAAGTGTTATGGTTTGGTAATACTGGATTATTCTGCTAATTAGCAAAAACATATGTAAATTAAATTATTAAAAAGTTACGGCATATTTTAAAGAAACCAGCACTAAAGCTTGTTAACGTCATGTTTCTGTTTGTACTTCAGCTATACAGTAAACTGATGAGATTGAATAACACCACTAACTTTTTATTCTCTATCAGAAAATCCAATCTGCAAGACTTTTAGAAGACCAAAGCAATCCATTATTTCAATTAAGTTAAAATATTTAATTAGCAAGCATAAGTGTCTCACAATTATATTTTCCTTCCAGGAGACCTTTGTAGAAAACAAGCAAGGTGGAGTGTCAAGAAAATACATCCCTCCCGCACGGTGAGCACTCAACTCTTTTCATTCCAAAATTTAAAGTGAATACTGATTTTAATTTATATGTGTTGATTATCTCCTGGTTGTTATGTTCCACTGTCAAATGAGCTGTGGGTAGACTTGCAAATGCAACATATCCAGCAGCAACGTTGACTGAACCACTTAATCCTGCCCTACAGGATGATGTCAACAGAGAGCGCCAACAGCTTCACACTGATTGGAGAAGCATCGGATGGTGGTACCATGGAAAATCTTAGCCGTAGGCTGAAGGTAAAGTCTACTTTCACTTTGCTGAAAAATGTTAATTCCATTATGTCAGTTTTCTCTGCTCATACGATTTTGGCAAGAATGGCAGACAAGTAGGCTGTTGACAAAACAGTTTGTTAAAGTGGACTCATTGAAGCTCTGATCCCACCCAGGTGACCAGCGACCTGTTTGACATCATGTCGGGCCAGACAGACGTGGACCACCCGCTGTGTGAGGAATGTACCGACACCCTGCTTGATCACCTGGACACGCAGCTCAACATCACAGAGAACGAATGCCAGAATTACAAGTGAGCTTGTGCACAGCAAATATTCAAAATGCCTACTTATAAGCAGTAAGTGTGTGTGTAATGACACGCTGTATGTGAATGTGTTTTCAGGCAGTGCCTGGAGCTGCTGTCACACCTGCAGGTGGAGGGAGAGGAGACCCTGCTGGCAGAGCTGCATCACCTGAAGCAGGAGGAGGATGCTCTGGTCCAGGAGCTGGAGACAGTGGAGGAGCAGAGGGCTGCTGTGGCCCAGGACCTGAGCCAGAGCAGGGTCCACTCTCAGCAGCTGGACACAGAGGAGCTACAGTGAGTGACCCAAGGGTTTGTGTATCAAAATGTGACAGTGCTACAAATGAGACCGCAGCTAACAGCTCAGTCTCTTTCCACTGCTTCGTGCCAAAAGGTACCAGAAGGAGTACAGCGAGTTTAAACGGCAACAGCTGGAGCTGGATGATGAGCTGAAGAGTGTCGAGAACCAGATGCGTTACTGCCAGATTCAGCTAGATCGCCTGAAAAAGACCAATGTCTTCAACGCCACATTTCACATCTGGTAATGCCACGCTACGCACACACAAAAATGTTGTTGTGTATGCTAAGAACAAACAATTGTGTTTTTCTGTCAACCAATCAACCATGACTCAGCAAATATTTAATATGGGCCTCCGGGACAGAGTCAATGCCCATTGACTGAGAATTGTTTCTCTCTGTTCTCGTCCAGGCACAGCGGCCAGTTTGGAACCATAAACAACTTCCGTCTGGGTCGACTTCCCAGCGTCCCGGTGGAGTGGAATGAGATCAACGCGGCCTGGGGGCAGACGGTGCTGCTGCTGCACGCTCTGGCCAACAAAATGGGGCTGCGCTTCCAGAGGTGCACATTGTTGTCTGTTTTATTTGACCACAGTTGTTCACAATCAAGGTTTATTACAAATACTCTGCAAGTCAATGCAAAAATGAAGCTCAAATAGCACTTCTCTCTTCAGATATCGTCTTGTCCCGTACGGAAACCACTCATACTTAGAGTCCCTGACAGACAAGTCCAAGGTAATACATACAGTAGTTTCAAACACAGCTCTCCCATCATTTAAAAAAAACTCCTCCAGGCTCCAATTCTGCCCTTTCTTTCTGTCTTGTGTTTGTCCAGGAACTTCCTCTGTACTGCTCAGGTGGCCTGAGGTTCTTCTGGGACAATAAGTTCGACCACGCCATGGTGGCCTTCCTGGACTGTGTCCAGCAGTTCAAAGAGGAGGTGGAAAAAGGAGACACTGGCTTCTGCCTTCCATACAGGTCAGATACCCGCAGACCAGCACGATGTGCACATTCTGAAAATACAATTTAAGTGTGCAAGCTGTAAATATTAATGAAGTTTGAAAGCACATTCTAAACCATTACCGTGATTTATTCTAGCCGGAGAATTGTCTGCTTTGATTATGCTATTGTGGCAAATAAGGGACATTTGGGAAAGCTTTGGCTATAAAACCGCTTTAATTATTAAAGCATGGCCTCCAGTACAGCATGAACAAAAACACTTCTGTAACTAGCCTTATAAAGCTCACAGTATCAACAGTCAAATCTCACCGAGTCCAGTTGAGAAATGTACAGTACACCTACTCTGCCCTGGTGCTTGACACACATTGAAGCCTACACACTGGGGAAACATCACACCAAATCCATTCTTTTAACAAGCTGAACAGCAGAGAGACCGGCCTGGTGGCCCGAAACCTTTCCGAAACTCAACATCTGTCAAACTGAAAGAAGTTATTGTTTTATTTCCGTGTCTCAGGATGGATGTGGAGAAGGGCAAGATCGAGGACACCGGTGGCAGCGGCGGCTCCTACTCCATCAAAACGCAATTCAACTCTGAGGAGCAGTGGACCAAAGCGCTCAAGTTCATGCTCACCAACCTGAAGTGGGGACTGGCCTGGGTCACGTCACAGTTCTACAACAGATAAGACTTTCTGGACAATGCGTCGCGATGTTGCGTATGCTCCTCTGATGGATGGATTTCGTGTGAATCTTATTACTTACTTGGCCAAAGGAAAAAAATAAGTGGTTTTGTGTGTACCATTTTTGCAAGTCTTTTCAGTACAAAAGAAGCATGAAGCAATGTTGTAGATCTTCAGTCCAGATTGTCTGTGTTTTTACGTGTTACAAAGACGGGATAATTTGTATTTGTATATAAATTGGGGGCCCACTTTGGAAACATGAAAGACGGGCCCGGTTTGTCGTCACGTCTCCCTTAGCGAGCAGAGTGAGATAACTACATGTTATTGCAAATGGAAGTCTCTATTTCTTTTTCTGGCTTTTTCTAAAGCGCTGACGTTGCATCAAGACAACCTCACACGTCTTCAGACTAGAATGTAATTTAAAAGAAATCTCCACCAAATTCACTTCTAACCACTTTGTGAAGTTCTGCGGTTGTGCTGCACACCTTTGAAATCACTTTCTTCAGTGAGAAAAATGTTTTTCTCAATGTCCCAATTGCATGAGCTGTAAGAGGTCATTGTAATAGACTAACACTGTGTAGTATTCAACAAGAGTGTCAGTATTTTATTTACCTCGAATGCAGTCATCTCGTTTGCCACTTGCGTACATACGTTGCAGGTTAACTGTTGTTTTTGGAGGTACACCGATACAGCTCCTTTGTGTTCGTACTCTGCACCACAATGTTAAATGTGTCTTTTAGACATGATGGATACTTTTAATGGTGGGATTTGAGTAAATAAAACATTTCATGCTGTGAAAAACGTTGTGTGGAAAGTTTTTTTTATAGATTAAATGCATTTGACACAATGTAATTGCTAACATCGAAACACACTCAAACTACGTAACGGTATACCAATGGCAACAGCATGAATGATTCAATAAATATATACTCAGTATTGTCCTTTGCAATACATGTACTATTTGTCCACTTTCCCAAATCAAGTTAAGACACCACAGAGTTAATCAAGTGTTTTTTTTAATGCTTTCATAATTATTTCTGTGTAATCTTAACTCATTACAGCACTCACTCAGTCAGCCCCCCTATAAGGTTAACAGAAACATTAGAGGGGGTACATTTCATGGAAAAATATGGACTTAATTAAAATAAGCTGACTTCCAGTTATCCAGTAAAATATTTAGTCATTTATGAACCTCTAATAGTGCCATGTCATCAAGGTAGACCTTCAACTGTGGTCATCAGTCATTCCTTAAAAGTCCCAGGTTCAACCCTATAGGGACACACATTTCAAACTGACCACTTTAGTTCTGGAAAAGAGTTTGATAGATGATGCATTTTAAACAGAATGGGATGGGATGAAATTTCATTAATACTTCTTCCCAACCTTCCACAGAGTACAGGCAGCTGATCTTTCACACATGGCGTACTTCTCAGCCTGTCGGTTGTGCAATTTTTTCGGGTGCTTTTACTATTTATCAGGTAAAAAAGCCCCTTGAAAGGTTTTTGTTAGTGCATGCATATGGGCAAATCTTTGGGTTCTACTGAGCCCACAGACTGGCCCTTCATTTTTTTTAGCACTTGGATGATCGTGGTGGGCACAATTCCTACTACATCACCACGTCATCCATCATTTTGGTTCCATTCACACTTTTAGGATCCCTACATCCCATCGTGCTCTCTGCCCGCTCACAATCAAGAGAGCAAAAGGAGGCGTTTGATCAAGTGTGCAACGTCTCTGCGCGGCTTCGTCCTTAACCTGGGTTTTATTCCGGTTTCTCTCAGCCCGTTTCAGTTGGAGGCACTGCTGCCGTAGCAGCCGGAGGTGGAGGGAAGAGGAGGTGCCTGAGGTGTGCTGCTGGCCAGGGCTTTGCGAATGTGGGGCATTAGGAAGGGGTCGCTGGCCAACTGCAGCACATCCACACGGTCCTCCTTGTGATAAGCCAGGCAACGTCGAATGAAGGCCTATGAAGAGAAAAGGGGGTAAGAAACTGAGTAAGTGATGCTGTATATATGTGTATAAGTGTAATGGGAGCAGTGCAGTGACTTTAGAGTTTTTTTTAGAGAAATGAGTGCCACACCTTTGCTTCCGTGGTGACCACGGGTTTGGGGGGAAACTGCACCTCAGTGGCTTTTAATATGGTGTTTTCTTGAAGGATGTCCTGCTGTGACTGGTTGTGACCGAACGGCTGGAAGAAGAGGAAAGGGAGGCGGTTAACAGAGAGCTGAAAAAATCTCACAGCAAAAATCCCTGTTAAAGAATGCAGGTAAGTGGTTACCTTGCGTCCGTATAAGCTCTGGTAGAAGATGACCCCTACTGACCAAACATCCACCTTGTTGGATATTTTGGGGGGCTCCTTGCCCACCACAAAGCACTCAGGGGGCAGGTACCTGTGAGCCACACAACCACAACACGAGACTGAAAGAGGTTCTTTCAGCACCATCTTCAAATGAAGAGGGGAAGTGAATTCAATGAATGCTTGGTTACTGAATGCAGTGAAATGTGTCTATTTACCAGTAGGTCCCTGCTCCTTGAGAGGTCAGCTCCATGCCATCTGCAGAGTTGTAGCTGTCATCATCCATGATCTTGGACAGGCCAAAGTCAGTAATCTTAATCTCTCCACAAGCTATGCCATTAACTAACAGGATGTTTCCTAAAACCACAATAGTAAAAGCAACTGTTAAAGCAAAATAACAAACATATGACTGTAAACGGCCTTTTTTGGAGGAACAAATACATATTTTTCAATACACAAACATATGTGCTAATATTGATCTTAATTATAATCTGACCCAGATTCGTTTGATGTTCGACTACGTTCACATTACGGGGCTAAATCCTCAATTCCAATTTTGCTCCCTTGATCCGATCTCTCTGCCTCAACTGTTCACGTCTGAAGTGACTCGTATCTGACGTCAGTGTCAACGGATCTCTGCCCTGAAACGCCTCGCATGCGACCAATAACGTAACACACACGTTGGACTAATCATTGGTCTGATGGCCTATTGTTCCAAAAACATAAACGGGATTTATTGGAGTCATTACTACCAGACTCCGTTAACATATAGCTCAATATAATAGGGTTCCCCACATACAAAAGTGGCTTAAATCCTGATTTAGGCCCTTTTGCTTGTAATGTGAACATAGCCCTGAGTAACCTTTCCAAAAACATAGCATGTGGAATTGTTCAAAATGGCAAATTCAGATTTGATTGTAGCTCTATAGACAGAGAATAGTGCTGTTTTTCACTATTCTATAACTGAAGGGGGAAGACAAAAAGACAAATACCGGGCTTGAGGTCGTAGTGGATGATGGGGGGGCGAATCTGGTTGAGGTACTTGAGGGCGTTGACTATCTGCATGACGATAGAGCGGCCCTCCTTCTCGCTCATCAGCTTATTTTGCTTCAAGTAGAAATCCAGATCGTTGCCGTCACAGTACTCCAGCACTGTGCAGAACCTGCAAGCGGTAATCCAGCGGATCATTTGGGAAGTTTTCATCACCTTTTAAGTTGGTTTGGCAAACTTTGTGGTAAACAGTTGCTTATTTACACATCCAGCAGTTGTGGATAAACAGTATCATGAAGTTGGAGTAATGTTTCTGGCCACACCTGCAGCCTTTTAGATCCGTCTCAACTCTTGAGGTGTATGTATATATAAAACCAAATATAACCAAAACAGTTCAGTTGCAGACTGGAATGCGCTGAAACTCGCTACAAAGCTGTGTGGAAGCTGCAGATTCAGGTGCTTAGTCTCACACTACATAAGACACATTGTTTTTTTAAAATATAACGACGTTGAGCATTTCAATGTGGCGCATACAGACATTATATTTGACATTTATGAGCTTTATGTAAAATGATTCACTTACGAGTCTGTGTCGAGTGAGAAATAGTCGTAGAGTTTGACTATTCGAGGGTGGTCAAGTTCTTTGTGGATTCTGTACTCTCTACAGGCGTGTCTGAAAAGACATTAACCATTTAGTAAAAACATCACAAATAACAGTTTTAAGCTTGAAGATGTAAAAGTTCATCTAAGATCAAAACATTTCCAATGAGGCAAAGAAAGAAGAGCAGGCACCGTGCACAGAGCTGCAGACTCACTTGTGGTAGTTGTGCTTCTTCTCCTCCCTCCAGTTCTTGTTAAGTTGGTGGATTTTAATGGCCACATACCTTTGCTCTGCCAAATCAAAAGCCTGCAAAAAAAAAACAAAAAACATACCACATCAATAAACACAAAGTGAGAGAAGCCGACTAGAACCAGAAAGTTCCACTGAACGCTGTATCAGCAGCTGTTTACTGGATACAGAGTGTGAGTCACATCACAATACAATTCTGACCTTATGTTACTCAAATAGACCAGCGTAGAGGAAAAG
Organism: Anarrhichthys ocellatus; assembly: GCF_004355925.1. Classification (NCBI taxonomy): domain Eukaryota; kingdom Metazoa; phylum Chordata; class Actinopteri; order Perciformes; family Anarhichadidae; genus Anarrhichthys; species Anarrhichthys ocellatus. Next base: position 7,887,127 of record NW_022280034.1, read on the forward strand.
AAAGATTATATTATTAAGGTTAAATGGCACAAGCTTACCTTAAAAACTTCACTAAAGCCACCTCTTCCAAGTAAATGTAGCAGCAGATATCGGTCGTTCAGCGTGGGCTGGTCTTTGAATCTATAGAAAAATACTTTTTTTAAACATTTGTCTCTTTCAAACTGTGTTTTTAAGATAAAAGCAGACTACAGAACTTGTGAAAAGCATGTTAAACTGAGACGATACATACTGCGAGTTGTCCTCGTTATGGATTCTCTTCAGCTCCCGAATGTGCAGGTTTCTTACTCGCTCCAAATGCTCCAGTTCAGCCTGGATCTCTGCTTCTTCCTGCGTACAACCACACAAATCTATCATCTCCCTCAACCCCTGATACACGGAAACAGGTGAGAGCAGTACTATCGGTCTCTAGGTTAGAAACAAATCCAAAAACAAAGAAAAAGCTGCTTTAAGTGGTGAACTGGTACCTTTTTTAGATAACCAATTCGAAGTTTAAAAATCTCCTCTTGCTCATGATATTCTGCCAGCGACAACCTGTGTGAGATAAAGTGGCAACAGTTTGTAATTTATAACATTATAACTTTATAACCAGGTCAAATGGATAAGTAAAAAATAAGGAAATACAAAGCCTCCTTATTACAGATCTGCATCTACTCTGTGAAGTAATCGAGCTACTATGTGTAATCTTACGCTTCACTCTCCTGGCCGTTGCTCCTGCTCTTTCGTTTGTTCTGTTCCAGGCTGGGTGGAGGTGTCTGGGCCATGGAGGGAGGTTTCCTCTTTCCCAGTAACTTCCTCTGCCTCTCCATGTCCTCCCGCTGCATGTTGACTCGCTCCTGCTGCCTAGAACATGCAAGAACAATCTCGTGTGAACACCCTTGTGTGCAGATTGGACAAAATGTAAAACATATATTTGTGCCTCTTTGCATGCTGACTTGATGAGGTTCTGGAAGGCATATCCATCCGTCCACTGCTCGGTGAAGGAGGCTCCATGCCGTACGGTGGTGAAGTGGCCCAGACGCAGACGATCCTGCATGCTCTTGTCCCTGCAAGCCATCTTCTCCTGCTTGGACTACGGAAAAAGATGCACGCTTCATCAAGCTAACACAAGCCGTCTCTTTCAAATAAACACATCTGTGCAAATGCACACTGTATGTACACACACCTTCTCGATTAGGAGCTTCTTGCTCATGGTCACACACTTGTTCAGCCGTTCCTTGTAGCGCTCCAACATCTTCTGCTGCTCATCTACCTGCCGCCTCAAGTCACAGTTAGCCTGCAAAAAAACACAAAAACACATCATCACTCTGACATCTAATTGTAATGACAACATGGATTCAAGGCTGTTTTGTTCTTAAACCGACATGATGCTTGCTGACATTTACACCAAATGTATTTTAAGCAAAAAATGGCATTTGAAAATCAACGAGCACATCCTTAATATGAACGGCAAGGTGCAGGTTAATTACTTGGTTGTGACAAGTAGTAGCACATATGTCGAGATTGTGAAGTGATTATTTGTGAATGGGCCTAATATTATACTTTTATATTCAGACCAGACGAAGTTCAGCTCATCAGATTTGAAATATGTTCTTATCCTACCCTCAGCAGGTCGTCTATCCTCCCCTCTTTCTTCTCCAGGTCAGAGTTCTTGTCCTTCTCCAGTGCCGTCAGTTTCAGCAGCGTCAGTTCTGACTAAGGAAGAAGGGCGAAGACGACGACAAGCCAACAGTTAACATCTCATCAGACTCAACTGATGCAGACACCCCTTTGGGCCAGTCGATAACAACACACACCATCATCTTAAATGTATCAAACTCAGACGTTGGTGTCTTGGATAGTAGACGTGCATTCAAAATCTTGACCTTTAATTAGGCCAATTAGTGTAATTTGCAAGGATAGCTGGATGTTTGTTGCACGTATTGTGTCAGGAGAACTGCAGTGTGGGTAGCAAGGCCTTTGGAAATGTGACCTTTAATTCTTGCACATCTTGAGCAACTAGTGTCATTTTTAAATGGCAAAACAAGGTGTGAAGATGCATCAAAAATCATCGGTTGTTGTAAGAGGCAAATGTAAAAGGCTGAGCCAGATTCAAAGCGTGCTTTAATTCAAAACCGAACAAAAAGGGGCTTTAACTTATACTGAACGAAAAATCGGAAAAGTTGGTGTTAAGTTGAGGCCCAGGTCAGCCAGTGCTTTACCTGGATGGCTTTGTGCGAGCATGAGTGTGTGGGGGCCGTCTTCACAGAGCTGCAGGATGAAGAGTCTGTGTGGGCAGAGCCTGTGGACGAAGGACTGCCTTGCTGAAACTGCATTCCAGAGAGACAGGTAGAAAGAGAGAAAGGTAGAAAGACACATGGGGGGAAAATATAACAATTATGTAATAAAGACAGCAAAGGGAGATTATAAAATAGCTGAAAAAGTTAAAAGGAACAAATAATGTAGCTATTAAAAAATTGAAAATGTAATTCAACAATTACTCAGGTATTGAGTTGTCCAGTCCATTTGAAATAAATAAAGAAATAATGTTTCACTTTTGTCATTTCTTTTGCCAAGCATGACTTTGCTTTATGAGCCCAGAGGGGTTTAGAAAGGGCAGGTAATTATAGAGTGCTGTCAAATCTCACAGTTTTAATGAATACGTTTTGTTGCACGTACATCTGTCACTACACGGGTCTTTTAATAGACCAAATTCAAATATGATAGAGTTCTTGAATAACAATTGTACATACAACCATGGAAGACGCTGTTTAGAAGGAAGTGAACACGGTTGTGTAGTTGTGATGAGGATGTTATCTTAACATAGAAGAATGAAAATGGGAGGTGAAGAGATTCTTAATTAGATTAATAAAACAAGATCGTCAGCAAAAGCCACTATAAATTTGAAAGTGCAGCCACCAGTTTTACATAATGTACACATGGTCCTCCTGTACTCCTCCCTGCCTTACATGCCAGCTCAACCTACAACCAAAGTAACATCTAAAAACATCAACACCAGCACTGAAAACAATAACAGCTTGTTTGTATCTACGGCCAGAGTTTATCCTACATTCATCCTTCCAGTTAATAACCACACACACACACACACACACACACACACACACACACACACACACAC
>NW_022280034.1:7890251-7891356 GCF_004355925.1 Anarrhichthys ocellatus
CACACACACACACACACACACACACACACACACACACACACACACACACTCAGCTGACCCGTCCTGGCTACTCACTCCATTTCATGCTTGTTTTCCATTTCTGTTAAAGTCAAAAATATTTCAGTAAATTATCTCTTTCACAACCCCGATGCAAATTAATGTTCATCACTTCCATTGGCTGAATGGATCCAGACAAATCAAACACTTGTCTATTAAATGGATCAGAATTTGGTATAAAACAAATCTTTATTGATACATGCCTAACCAACCCTCTCCAATTAAGAGGATACCAATACCAAGAGAAAATAGACAGAGACTAATTTGACATTGGCTAAAGCTTTACCAGCTGGTAAACCAACAGCAAACCAGCTGAGGAGAAGCCAAAGCAGTAGAAGGCTAATGGAGTTGGATGCTGGTGCTCACCAGAGGATTACACAGTGAGTGCTGGGGAGAGGAGCGCACCAGCATGGGGAGGCCCCGGGCCGGATTGGTGCCAGAGCCACTGCTACCAGTGAACTGGCCACAGGGCGGGTGACAGAGAGTGAAAAAACAAGAAAGACAAGAAAGAAAGAAAGAAGATAGAGTTGTTATTTAGGAAGAATGTGATGAAGGACCGTACTGGCAGAGGCGGAACGTGAGGGTGAAGACGTTGCACCAAAGTTTGAGAGTGATTTGAGACAACACACCAGTCACCAGGACGAGGTACTCACCTCAAAATAATCACTGATTTTGTGCCCTCTCCCTTTTCCTACAAAAAAAGTAAAACATTGTAATCATTTGATCCTATACTATGTTCCTAAGCATATACACATACAGGCAAGCTGAACATTTTGGAATATGTTCTCTCTGTCAGTAAGTAGGTTGCACTTACCCTGGCTGTTGCTGTCATAGATGTCTCCTTTTCTCTTCCTGCATCTCTGGTCATTGGACTTCTTCTCTGGTGTCTGACATGAGCAAAAAAGCAGCACAGCTTAGCTTAGACGTTTACACCAATAGGTTTATTCCATTAGCCACATTAACGTAAAGACAAATACACTTTATTGACCAAATGAAGCCTTGCATCTTTAATTATGTGTATATGATTACACTCCTCGCTAGAAAGAAA